>NC_056741.1:269523649-269561149 GCF_019279795.1 Protopterus annectens | reverse complement strand
ATGTCTTAACTGATGTCAGTGAACTGCAAGGACTACTTGACTCAGGCAGCATGGTTACACTTATAAACATGCAGCAGGTATGCAAAAAAAAAGACCCTCAATAAAAAAGAAGGTGAAGTAGTCTGCATTCTTCCCAGGTAGAAGTGATAATTCAATAAAGGTTTTAAAAAACTGTATTTGTTAATGTGGGAATCCTATTGCTGTGGTTCCCAGTTTAAGAAATGATAGGACACTAGGGCAGAGTTCCCCCACATTAAAGATTTGTGAAGACATAAATCACCTTATCCTTATAGGGAGAGGAACCAGTAAGTGGGCAGGCCTACAGATATACCTGTACAGAACCAAGAAATAAGGGGATGACCAACCAACAGGATGATTTAAAACAATATATTCATACAAAACATATTGTTAAAAGCCCTAAAGGTGCCAACATTTGGCTAATGATGCAGATAGTCAAACAAACCACACCATTTAACGATATATGTTAGTAAATACCTATGACAGAGCAACCTGAAAGAGCAGAACAAGTAGAAGAAAGAAGTAAGCTTTTGTAAAATGCTGCAACCTGGAATTGTTACAAAGTATAAAGTAAACATGCCTCTGTACCCTGAGAGTGTTGCAGCGCTGGTGTAGAAATTACTAACAGAAGTGAACAACAGAATCACACAATGAAAAAGTAATTCCAAGGCAATCAGAAGTGCCGGAAGCTTTTGAAAACTGGGGGGGGGGGTGACAGGGGCACTTACTGATCTAAAAAGGGCAATTTTTTAAAAACTATTTACTACTGCAACATAGGTTCCCTTGGAGGACATTTGAAGCTAGTCAATTTTCATTTTAGTACTTGAATTAACATTTCCTGATTGGTCTTATCTATCCCATGGCTGATAATTGTATATTAGCCCTAGTGAGAATAAATGTAATCACACTATAGATAATTTCAGGGGACCCATGTAAGGGATGCAGCATTTAGGAACTGCCTCTATCCATTAGTGGCATGAGGGGCAATCCTGGAGTACATTTTCTATTACTCATCCTTAGATCCAAGTTGCATTTGAATATGGACAGGGATGAGCTTTGTTTTACTTGAATGGATAGTCTGTTCTGGGTATATATCCATCTCTCCACAACATTCAGTTTAGATACCTGGACTGAGTATTTCTGATGCCATTTGACTTGCTGATGTTCAGTAGGTCCATCTGTATTAGGTCGGAGGATGCCTTGCATGCCAGATATTTCACCTCTAAGCACTCTGTAGGATACTGAGTATAGTGATAAATCTTTGAGGTGGTCCATGCAAAACCTATTGTTTAGGACTTTTATCCTTTTAGTAAAGTATCTCTGTGGGTATTCCAATTGTTGCATGAGGCTGGACAGATACATGCCAAAGTGGGCATTATACAAAATAATGGGCTTAATGAGGGCTTTGTAATGGGGAACAATAACATCTCTAAATTTAGTCACAATCAATTTGTTTATAAGCTGTGCAATATAGAAAGACGTTCTTATGACTCTGGGCAAATGTTGGTCAAAATGTAGGTCACTGTACACACATGTTCCCAAATACCAAACAACTGGGTCATTTCTCAAGGGGCATTGTCAATTTGGCAGTTCCCTGGAGTAGATGACTTCCCAAAGGATATGATAATTTATTTTTTGGAGTTTAGTTTCAATTCATGATTCTGGCACCAGTTATTGTTTGGGACAAATCTTCCTGCAAGATAATTAAGTCATTTGTGGATTCAATAACTTCTCCTAGCTTGCAGTCATCTCAAACATAGTCAGCCAAAGCCCTTTGGCATTTCCTATTACTTTTGAGATGTATATACCAAACAGAAAAAGTCTCAGCATCGAACCCTGGGGGAATCCATTGGTGACTACATCCTGTGAGCAAGCACACATGTATATGTTCTTTGATTCAGCTTCCTGATTATATTAACCTGATTGTATTAAATTATATTCCTTGTATAATACAGCACCATATGTTAGAATATGTTTTAAATTTGTAGTTTGGAACAGTCTTCCAGTAAGCAATGAAACAAAATGTATGAACCAATAATAACAAAACTTCCCATTTCATAGGCTCATAGGTTCATAGGTTGGTACTAGGCTATCAACCCTAGGGCCTATACAAGCCTAGCCACAACAATTCCCTGGCTATTTCTTCCCACACTATTTACTTCCCTGGACCCCTGTCTAGCAGGGTGATTGACGTGATCCCCGGGGTGAATTTCAGAAATTTTCAACCATATTAGGCCACTCAAACTTCTGTCATTACAATCCACTAATATCAGTAAATATGCAAAATCTCTACAGAGGTAAGCCATTTAAATAATTCCACATTAAAGGGATATGTAACTAATAAAGAGGTTGATGCTAGCAAACAACTTTATATTTCATTGTTTCATCTACAAATAAAGTGCCTGTTGCCCTTGAATAAATTGCTTATGCTACATTAAATCATTTAAGCTAGTAATTTTACAATAGGGAATGGATGGCAAACTGATAAAAGGTTCATAGTTACTAGGTAACTCCTCCAAAGGAGGACATTCATAGGACTGCAGCATTCACTCTCATTAAAGTAAAACACAGCACAGTATCAGCGATCCATCTGTTTACTGTGGGAGTAGAAACCACAGCCTTCAGCATCAAAAGTAAGTATACTACCTGCTGTGCTACTAACAATGCAAATGACTTTGCATAAGTAGCACTAAACATCTCTTCCCCTGAAGTTCTCAGCTCCTTGTAAAAGTCACTTGATGATCAACTAAATCTCTCAAATTCACAGCACAAGAAATCTGGAATAAGCCAACATTTATTTGGGGGAGCAAAGGCCCATAACTAGGGACACATTTTAAATATTGCTTGTAATAATCTTAGAAAGCTGCTAAAATAAAGTGTTTTGTATTACCATGTGTTTCCTGAAAAATAGGAAGACTGAAACTTAAAGAGCTATCATTATTAAGTGAATTGATGTTCTCACTGATTTGCCAGAAAAACACAAATTTTAAGAGGAAAAGACCAAAAGTATGAGCCAAACATTCTGTGAAAATCTAAGACAGTGGAGAGCTGTGGACTCAACTCCTTGAATCACAAGTGGTGGTATGGGTAGAGACCTCAGGCTCTTGTTGAGCCCAACACTAACCACCAGGTATAGCTAACTGGGACATTTTATACACACACACACACACACACACACACACACACACACACACACACACACACACACGCGCACGCACACGGGAGCAGCATAACTCCTGCAAATTAAAGGACAAAACTCTCTTTACCAGCATGACTCTGGCAGCACCAATGGAACAGCAGCAGCATAACTCCTGTAACACAGGGCAATAACAGAACAAGAACAGCTAGTTTAGTTAGTTTAACTTCCGCTCTCCAATCCACGTTAGCGTGAAAACTCCATTCATTTCTCCCGACAGGTCTTGCAGCTGTAAAAATGTGTGTGGGGGGGGGGCTCCCTCTCCCTCTGGTTCTATGTTTCTGGCACCCATGAAGGCAATGAAGTTAGAAATTATAGAAAATGTACAGCCTAAGTGGAATTCTAAACTTTCTTTCAAGCTAAAACAGAAAGCCCTAGGAATCAAGCATTCCAAGTGACAGGTAAGTGTTTATAAGATGAAATGTAACACTAAAAAAAATATGCTGGCTTAGAGGTTTTTGGACTTCGTCACTGCAAATGCTGCGGCACAGCTAGTCAGCACACCCAAAAAAGGCTCAAATGTCCTGGATGCAGTACTAAGATGGGAGAGCACTGCACCCCTACCTCCCATGTGATGTCCTCTTTGGCAATATTGGACTATAAATCAGTCTCGACACACTGACGGATAAACCAATAAACTCCACAAAACCACGAACCAGCAAGCAGGAACACTATCAGAGACAGCTTTATGATATAAAATGGTTTTAATAAATCCAAGTAAAGTTAGCGCTTTTGGCCAAACCAATGTTCAGCCTTCATCAGACAAACAGCAGAATGCTTAATGAAAGAACTTTTTATATTGTTAACATGTGCTTAGTACCAATCAGAGACAAGTGCATTCATTAATTAAATATAGCTATGGTAACCTTAAAGAAGTACATCACATAGCTTATATAAAACACTAAATAGTGTTTCTTAAAACAATTACTTGGTACAATAATAAATCTTGGAAATTGCTTGAACTTGAATTTTAAAATAAAAAATGTGCTGAAAAGCACATCAGATGTTATTTAGTAATAAACATAAACTGTACATAAAACATTTAAAATGCAAGTTAACATTGAACCTTGCATTACACTTCACATTCTTTTAACAACAATCGGACCCCTAGGATGTTAACTTCTCAATTTGTCATATACAGCTAGCATTAACGGAAAAACAATAAACCTAAATATGCATACCTGTTAAAAATAGGGTTCATATTACCAATTCTATTCAAAAAATAGATCACATATGAATACATCTAATCTTGGAAAGTCATGAAAATATATATATATATAGGTTATCCTACAATAGGTAATTAAATCAAACAGCTTACAAGTAGGTTTATTAATAGTTAATACTAAATTATTACCTTAATAGACCCTTTTACTAAAGATGTAACATGATGGATTACATCATCAATTTTTGGGTTTATCATCATTCATTTACTATCACCTTCATGTATTTACTTAAAGGTGATCAGTAGGGGGTCTGTAGGAACTACATGTCAAAACACCTATGTAACATAAATATATATTTTCATGACTTTCCAAGATTAGATGTATTCATATGTGATCTATTTTTTGAATAGAATTGGTAATATGAACCCTATTTTTAACAGGTATGCATATTTAGGTTTATTGTTTTTCCGTTAATGCTAGCTGTATATGACAAATTGAGAAGTTAACATCCTAGGGGTCCGATTGTTGTTAAAAGAATGTGAAGTGTAATGCAAGGTTCAATGTTAACTTGCATTTTAAATGTTTTATGTACAGTTTATGTTTATTACTAAATAACATCTGATGTGCTTTTCAGCACATTTTTTTATTTTAAAATTCAAGTTCAAGCAATTTCCAAGATTTATTATTGTACCAAGTAATTGTTTTAAGAAACACTATTTAGTGTTTTATATAAGCTATGTGATGTACTTCTTTAAGGTTACCATAGCTATATTTAATTAATGAATGCACTTGTCTCTGATTGGTACTAAGCACATGTTAACAATATAAAAAGTTCTTTCATTAAGCATTCTGCTGTTTGTCTGATGAAGGCTGAACATTGGTTTGGCCGAAAGCGCTAACTTTACTTGGATTTATTAAAACCATTTTATATCATAAAGCTGTCTCTGATAGTGTTCCTGCTTGCTGGTTCGTGGTTTTATAAATCAGTCTCGTCTAATGTAATTATAAGATCAGCCATTCCATCAAGCTCAAAAATGCTTAAGAATTTTTCTAATACAAATTACCTCCTACTAAGTGATGGTATAAGAAGTTTCAAAGCCCCCTCGAATGTAGATAACATAGACTCCTATGAAGACATGTACACCAGTGCCCTGTATAACCACTTAAGCAGTTGTTTTAAATTGGGTCTACCTGGCTGGATTAAAACCAGGTCTTGCTGAAAAAACAAGCCATCCTGGTGGACCCCTAGTATCAACAGGCTATGCAACAAGAGAAAGAAACAAATGTCCAAGAACAAGAGGAAGCTGCCTCAGCAGAGGAAGGAATCCCTCTCTAGCTTAAACAAATACATTAGAGATCTTGTCAAGTCCTCCAAAGCTAATTATGAAGGAAAATAGCCTCACTAGCTAAAGATAATCACAAGGCATTCTATAACTATGTCCAAAATCTAAAAGGGAATACCCAGCTATGAGCAGAACTGGTTGTGGATGGCACCACCCATACTCAACTGGAGGTAATAGCCAACTTGCAGGCTGACAGATTTAGAGAAAACTTCAAACCCCTATCCCCTCCAGTCATCCCCAGAGTATACCTGCCACCATTCTTAAGGCTATTATCTCAAGAAACTAGGTCATCTCTGCGGTCTCCAAGGCCAAAAACATGGCATCATGGGACCAGACTACACCCCAGGTTGCCTTTTAAACAACTTAAAACATAACCTAGCAGGCCCAACTGAATCCCTGTTTAACTACAGCCTGATAACTGGCTATGTTCCGGTGGAATGGAGGACAGCAACAGTAATCCCTCTGAACAAAGGGAGACCATCAACCAACTCTGGTAATTATAGGCCCATAGGCTTGACTAGCCTTATCCGTAAGGCCATGGAAAAAATCATTATAGACCTTATTAACAAGGAAATAGGTAATCTCCAAACTCTGGACCCAACCCAGTTCGGATTTGTTAAAGGTAGATCATGCCTGTTAATCATGGTTGGCTTCTTCGAGAACATCACCAAGGCCCTGGACAAGGGAAAGAAAGTGCATACTGCCTATCTTAACCTAGACAAGGCATTTGACACAATTCCCCACTCAGGTATTATAGAGAAACTCCCAATTGGAAATGAACCCCTACATTACCAGATGGGTAGCCAACTGGCTCACCAACAGTACACATACTGTCAAAGTGAGTGACTTCACCTCTAGCAAAGGACCAGTCACCAGTAGCATACCACAGGGTTTTTTACTGGGCCTCTTACTGTTAGGAATTTATTTCTTAGAAGTCCAGGCAAACTTGGACAACCTATGGCTGACCACGTTTGCTGATGATTGCAACTTGAGTGCAATCATTGTGTCCCCTAATGACGATATAGACAAATGACTGGTGCCAAAGCCATGGATTAAAGCTAAATGAAAAAATGTATTATTGTTCCCTTGTTGAAATCCCTGCTAATTACATTATAGACAGCCCCCCCTCAGGGTAGACCCAGTGGTATGTGACCTGGGTACTCAGGGTGATAGCAATCTGAAGTTTGACAGGAACACTAAGCAAAAAAGGGGGCTCTATTCATCAAGTTCATAAAATAAAAGAGCAAGGTACCCACCACAAATGACACTAAAAATATAAGTATGACTTGCATTTCTTAGGAGAAGAGATAGACATTGAGATCCCAGTGCCAGTATTATTGGGGAAGAGGCAATGCCTTCTGCATCATGAAAGAATGACTAAAAAGAAGCTCCAGACTTAGCTGACCTCCAGGTAAGCCAGATTAACTTTTAAAAATCCCAACAAGAAGCTGACTCTTTGAACAGAACAATGGGATATAACTAGGTTTACAGGACAAGCTGAATAAAATACTCACACTTCTTACTCATATGTTTATATTGATTTGTTCTATTATACAGAGGAAATAAGGACACTGAATAAGTAATACATGAGCTATCAGTGAGCACGTCTTTTAGAAATCTACTGATGAGACTAGCAGATAGTCAGATAGTCACACAGTAACAACATACCTAGGAATTAACAAGACTAATGCATGGATCCTACTAAGGTTTTCCTGTCCAGGAGTAATGCAAGAATTTGAGAACTTCTGTACTGGTAACATGAATACCTTAAGATAACCACTCGCTCAGGCTTTAAAAATCCTTTCAATTTAACACCTATTATAGGTTCATAGGTTGGTACTGGGCTATCTGCCCGAAGGCATATATTAGCCCAGCCACGTTGTGCGGTATTCACCTCCCCTTTAGTAGTTCCCTAGACCCTTGTACTAGCAGCTAGTACCCTTGGCCCCTATCTAGTAGTGCTGTTGGTGTGATCCCTGGTGTGAACTTTCTGTTACCCATTCACTCATCAAGGTTCCTCTTGAAGAGTGATAGTGAGGGGCTCTGTCTTATGTAGATCGGGACCCTGTTCCATAGTAAGGGAAGTCTCTGCGAAGGCAATCTATCCCTCCAGCATGTTCTATTCATTGTTGTGTTGAGGTTTATATCCCTAGAGCGTGTAGCTTGAGTAGATTTGGTTTTGCTAAGATGGAGCATGTTCAACAGTTCTGGGTTGGACATGGCTCTGTACGTTAGACAGAGATCGCCTCTGAGAAAGCGGTATGCAACAGAGAACAGTCTTAGCTTTTTCAATCGTGCTGCTTAGGGAAACTGTTTGAGGCCAGTAATCCTCTTGGTTAGGTACCTTTGTGGTCTCTCCAGCTGCTGGAGATATCTAGCCAGGTACATTCCAATTCGTGCATTGTACTCAATAATGGGTCTGATGAGGGAAGAGTAGAGGGGCACCATTACATCCTTAGATCTTGATGCGAACCCTTTTGTGATCAGATGGGTCACAAAGAAGGATTTTCTAACCACTTTGGCAACGTGGTTATCAAAGGAAAGCTGACTATCTACTTGGATCCCTAGATCCCTTATTTCTTCTTCAGATTTCAGGGGATTACCTCCTATGTTGTAGTTTGGGGGTACTCTGTTTTTAACAAAGGGGATTACTACGCATTTTTTGCATTTAGCTTGAGACCATGGCTTTGACACCATGCATCAGTCTCATTTAGGCCCTTCTGGAAGATCTCCATGTCAGCCGGAGACTCTATTATAGCACCCAGTTTGCAGTCGAATGCAAACTTAGTCAGCCACAGCCCTTCTATGCTTGCCTGTACTTCTGAGAAGTATATGCCAAACAGGAGGGGCCCCAGGACAGAGCCCTGAGGCACACCACTTGTTACTGGTCTGGATTCGGACATAGATCACGCTACTCTTACTTTATGGGATCTGTCTGAGAGCCAGTTTGCGAGCCATCTTGTGACATAAGGGTTTATGCCCAGGCTGGTGAGCTTATCAATAATACCTGAATGGGGAATGGTGTCAAATGCTTTAGCAAGGTCAAGGTAAGCCGTGTGTACCTCCTTTCCCTTATCTATAGCCTGAATAACTGTCTCAAAGAAATCCACCAGGTACAGGAGGCATGATCTGCCCTTGACGAAGCCGAACTGTGTGGGGTCCAGCGACTGGAGGTTCTCAATCTCTCCATTTATGAGTTCTGTAATGATTCGCTCCATAGCCTTACAGATCAGACTGGTCAGGCTTATTGGTCGGTAGTTCCCAGGGTCAGTTGTGGCCCCACCCTTGTGTAGCGGGACCACCATTGCTGTGCGCCATTCTATGGGCACATATCCTGTGGAGAAGCTGAGACTGAACAGGGTATTAAGATGCGGAGTTAATTCCTTTTGGAGCTCGTGTATGACATAGCCTGGGACACCATCTGGTCCCATGGAGGCAGTGTTTTTAGCTTTAGATAGAGCCTTGTTAACCAACGTATCAGTAATAATTGGACTTACACAATCCCCTAGAATGGTAATAGGCCCTGTAGGTGGTGGTGGTGGGGGGGGGGATTTGCACTGAACCTGTCAGCTAAGATGTTGGCAATGTCAGAAGGGTCAGTGTATTTTGTTCCATTTTGTACTAGCTCAGAACAGACCTGAGCGTTGCCATTTAGGTTTTTGATGTAGCCATAGAAGGCCTTATGGTTATCCTTGGCATCCTTGGCAACTTTCTTTTCAAAATTAGCTTTAGTTGACTTCATGAGGGCCCTCAATTTCTTACTAATGCTGATCAGGGATGATTTTTCTACTTGAGATTTGGCCTTTTTTTGTATAAGTCTCCTCCTTTTATTGTAAAGTTTGCTTATGGCCAGGGTCCACCAGACAGGTTTCTTCTTGCTTGAGGAAGGAGTCTTGGTTTTATTTGGGATAGCATGGTCCATGCAATCCTGAAGATGCTTATAGAGTGCCTTGGTGTAGGATTCCGCATCCTGGATATTATTATCCTTCTGCAAGGGAATAGTGAAGCTTTCCACTTTGGATGCAAGTAGTTTGAAATTTGCTTTGGAGAGGTGTTTGACTATGGTTTCTTTGACTGGGGGAGGTGGAGGGGTGAGGATGTCCAGAGTTATCAGTTTGTGGTCGGATCTGACCAAGGAGGGGGTGATAACGGGTGTGGTACAATGGGCGCCCATATTTGTGATGATTAAATCCAATATGTTGTCCCCTCTAGTGGGGGAACATACTAGCTGTTCAAGGGCATTTGATTTATAAATTCTATGAATCTCTGAGCATAGGAGTTGGAACATTGGTAGTTTGCCCAATCTATACCAGGGTAGTTGAAATCACCCAAGATTATGGTGTTGGGTAGGACCTTTATATTTTCCAATGTCTCAAGGAATGCAGAGTGAGCATCTTGGGACATGGTGGGTGATCTATAACCGGCTACGACTTGAAATGTGGTTTTGCCTGCTGATAGTTGCACATGGATGATCTCTGGGGCATCATGCTGTGCTACTAACCTGGAGATATGGGTATCCTTGATGAATATGGATACACCTCTGCCCTTTGTACTGTGATCCGGTAACTGAGGCCGGAAGATATGATATGAATTGTAACCTGACAGTGCTGGGGTGCTCTCTTGAGCCTTGAACCAGGTTTCCATCGCTGCACAAACATCGATTTTCTCCATGCTGAGGAGAGCCTTGAGTGTGTGTATTTTGAGGTTGAGACTTCTGGCGTTGAGTAGCATTACCTGTAGTTTTTGGTTACCTGTGCTGGTTATGGTGGTTGGTTTGTCCTTTGAGCCTTGCCTAAAAAAGGCACTATGGGGACGGCAAGAGCCTTGGCCAGTATTCGAAAACCTAAGGGTGACAGGTGCAACCCATCTCTGGCAAAACAGCGAGGCTTTTCTTTCATGTCATCCCAGGCAGACAGACACTGGATCCCCTTAGAATGACACCAGAAGCTTAGCCAATTGTTGAAGTTGATCATTTTGTCTTTGTATTGTGGTATCATTCTAGGTGAAGGTAGTATGCTACTCAAGGTCAGGGTCATACCAGCTTGAGCTATATGATCAGAGAGCTCCTCAATGTCTCTTTTCATGTAGTCTCCAGGGAGGTATGTCTTAGATCATTCACACCAACATGTACAATGACAGCGTCATACTTGTACTTGTTCTGGAGTGACCTAAGTGCCTGTGTTATGTGGCGGATCTGAGCACCCAACAGGCAGCTGACAGTAACCTTCTCTTTGTTCAGCCTGGTGAGTGGAACATCCGTGTGCCTTACTATAGAGTCTCCTATTACTAGCGTGTTAGGTATGTTATTTTGCCTTAAGGGCTGTTGTGAGGCACACTGCTGAGGTGAATTATGTGTTTTCTGGCTTGTGTTTGGGGGTGCAGGTTGCTTGCTTGTCTGCTTTGGAGGGCACTGTTTCTTTTTCAGATTGGTACCTAGTGCCTCCGAATATGTTTTTGTGTATTTATGCGTATGTTTTGCTTGCACTTGTTTTGTAGATTCATGTGTGACAGGTGGTGTGATGCAAGTGTGTCCCTTATCCTCTTGACTGTCTGTTACAGTCATGGTTTGAGAGCGCTTAGCCTCCAGTCTGGCTGTGCATTTGCATCTTTCACAAGTGTTTGTGTCTAGAGGTAAGAGGAGAGAGTTGTCTGTATACATGAGGCAGTTGTGACACTGCCTCAGGATGCCCAATTCCACCAGATGAACTGAAGAGTACACCTGAAGCTGACCTCTGGACATGCTTTGAAGAGTAAATTGAACTTAAGTCCTGCGGGTGATTGAGGGTCTTATGCTATATTATAATACTGCTGTCTAGGAAATTTGGAGAATAATAGTGCTGTCTAGGAGATTAGGACAAGTGCTGATTTCTGTTTTGCAAGTGCTGCAATAAGAGCAGCTGATCTGAAGCACTTGAGTTGAGGCTTGCCTAGTTCTAAGGGAAAATTTACAGTGCAGACTTTGTGGGGCCAGGAATAGTATACCACAGCTAACCGGCGCTGCCCGATACTGCTCTGTGCGCAAGACCACGCAAAAACAGAGTTGCAGGGTTTTTCCTCTAGATAAGTGAGGAAAGTGAGTACAAGAGCTGTTTTTCTCTAAGCAAGCGAGAAAAGTAAGTACAAAAACTGTTTTCCTCTAGGTCTTGAGGAAGATAGAGGACTATAGTAATTAGTAGCTTATTTAGTGCTTACAAGTTCTGAACAAGTGCTGAGCATGAACAAGCAAATTTAAGTGCTAAAACTAAGAATCTGTATCTGCACAGAATACTACACTACACTGTATAGAAGTATTGTTTGAATGTATTGCTATGGGCATTGCTGGACCGTTGCTAAAATCCAGCAATAGATTGCAATGCATCATTGTAATAAGTTCACGGTTGTTTAACTTTGCCTTTTTAAGCATAGTCCTGCCTTCCATTTGTATTTGGCAAGTTCTGATATCCCAGGATTATTTTAAAGGGCATATGAAGGCTTCAGCATGGGTATTCAAGCATTCACAGGCTGCTTCTCTCTATTAAAGACATTGATGCCAGACTAGGGGAAAATTTCCGGCTAAGCTTAAATTGGGTTAGGGAAAAACTCTGCTTCACATAGATGGGAAATCTGTTCCATAGAAGCTGGTAGTGTCTCAGACTCATACATGTCAATCCAAAATGTCCTATTTATGTTGCAGATGAGGTTTAGTTACCCGACCTGGTAATTCTGAAGCTATTTGTTTTGTGGATGTGCAACAGATCCATTAGGGCAGGACTAGAGAATGGTTTGTAGACCAGACATAAATTGTCTGTCAGCAGATTGTAGGAGACAGAATACAGGAACAGGGCATTGAGACAGTCCATATAGGACATGTTGTTTATGCCCTGTATTATTTTTGTGAGAAACATCTGTGGTCACTCCAGTTTTTGCACAAACCTGGGAAGTAGCATACTGAAGGGGATAATATTGTACTCAAAGCTTGGTCTAATACAGCGAAACACTGATATCCTTGGACCTAGATGGCATACCCTTGCTTATAAGTTGCTCCCCCCGTAGACTGATTTCTTTACTACCATAGTCACATGCTGGTCAAAGACTAGGTTATTGTCTACCTATGCTGCCAAATCCCTGATGAATGGGACTACATTTACAGGTGTATTATCAATTTGGTAGTTTCCAAGGGGATCCATCTTCCCAAAGGATACTATTTGGATTGATTTATAGATCATTGTTCTGGCACCAGTTATCACTGTGTGTCAGGCCTTTATGGATGGCATGTGTGTCTTTGAGAATGTTATGACTGCACCTAGTTAACAATCATCTACAAATTTTGTTAGATAGAGGCTCTTGACATTGACCTTGACTTCTGAGAAGTAGGTGACATAAAAATGACCAAGCACTGAGCCTTGAGAGACTCTGCTAGTGACTGGTCTCTTTGCGGAGGCAGACTCCTTTATCTTAACTTCTTGGTGTCTATTCATGTGTCACCTGGCTATCCATTAGATGACACAGAGGTTTATACCTAATTTTGTGACATTGTCTACAGTACTCAAGTGGGTATTATACTGAATGCTTTAGCAAGGTCAAGGTAGGTGGTATGCACCATTTTACCCTCTTCCATTGCTTTGGTGACCTTCTCAAAGAAGTCCACCAAGTTGAATAGGCATGACCTGCCTTTGACAAGTCCAAACTGGTAGGATCCAGTGTTTGAAGGTTTTCTGTATTTTTTTTATCATTTCCATGATGATTCTTTCCATGACTTTTCATATGAGACTAGTCAGACTTATGGGTCTGTAGTTACCCAGGATCATAGATGGCCTGCACTTATGCAGAGGATTGACCATTGCAGTCCTCTGAGTGGTGTCTGGGGAGGAGAGATGGTAAACCTGGAGCTAAATTTGTTGTCCAGTAGATTTGTTATATCTTACAGCTCAGTACAGGTGGCTCCATGTGAAATTAGTTTGGCACATTGTTATATATTGCCTTTGAAGTTGTGGACATAGCAGTAGAAAACCTTGTGATTGTCTTTGGCTTGGTATGCTATTTTTCCTCAAAATTTCTTTTAGCAAAGTTGATTAAACACTCTGAGTTGTCTGTTTAGATTGATGAGACCATTTTTATCTTGCTGGGCATGGCACTTCCTAATTTTTGCCACAATGCAATGAATTTGGGATTCCATCGGGGAGCCTTTTTTTTACTTTGTCCTGTGCTTATTCCAGGTAGGTATAGCTGTCTCTTTGTAGCTATTAACCAATGTGTACAGGGTTTCTGTGAACATATCTAAATAGGCGGTGGTGTCTCAGAGTTTGAGGGGGGCTTGGCATTTTGCAGGGGTATCACATAATAGTAGGACATTTGCCTTAGAATAAATCCTAAAAGTTCCAGAGTTATCTAGTATGCCAGGTTTTATTTTATTTCAAATGAAACAGCTTTATGGTCTAACCTGACCAGTAAAGACATTATAATGGTGGGGGGGGGGTGAATCATTTGTCCATGTTTGCGAGAACCAGGACTAAGATGTAAAAAACCCTTGTGGAAATATAGACTAGGTGGTTAATGGAGTTTGTACTGACAAAGTCCAGTAATCTCGGGTCTGGGGTCACATATAACTGCTAGCTTATATTGATGATAGTTAAAGCTGCCTTTAAGTACAGTGTTGTATTGAATGGGGAGTTTGTGTTATGGGTTTCCTGGGTCAGGGAGGGGGACCTATAGCTTGCAAGGATATAGTATGGGACTTTCTCTATGGCAATTTGGATGTGGAGAAGCTCAAGCACATCATGCTGTTTGACCAGTCTTTAGGTCTGCTTGTTTTTGATGTAAATCAAGACACCTCCACCTTTTGTCCCTTCCTGTGCATTAGTAGGTCTAAATGTGTGGAAGGCATTATAGTCCTGCACTATCAGGGTGCTCTCTGCAGCTTTAAGCCATGTCCTAGTAACTGCATACTGCATATATGTCTACTTTCTTTAGGGTAAGGAGATCTTGAGCAGAGCTTTTATGGAGTCCAGTTTCTTATTTAGACTCCTTGCACTGAGCAGTAATACACTTAGATTTTCTTGGATTGGTTTTGCTATATAAAAATGTTTGTCAAGTTAGCAATGCCTAAAAGATGCACTACGGGGGAATACAATGTCTTATACAGTATTAGAAAGCCTATGGGGAAAGGTGCAGACCATCACTGTTATTTTGTACTATACAACTAATTACCATGAGGCAATTCTCCTACATAGGACTAATGCTAAAGTTATAGCGAGGGAGTAAGTCTTATTGTTCTCCAGAGTAAGGAGGCATGAGAAAACACTTGCTGACCAACAGACTCCATTTATGTCTAGAATAATGCACCATCTGTCAATGCATTAAGGTCAAGTTGCTAAGAACCTCAGTAAACCATCTCCAAATAGATGGATTAGCTGAGCTAAGAAATGTCATTGAATTAAGAAAAAGATAATAAAACTGGGGCAATTTAATTCCATACTGCCGGGTTTTCATTAAAGAAGTGCAACAATCCTTGATAGGGTTCATTCCTTGTGAATAATGATATGGCAGGAACCATCTTGTACTGTTAGGTATTGGCAGAGAAACTCTGAAAGAAGTGAAACCCTCCATTTAAAGTATCATAGAACACCATACCTACTTACAAGGTAGACAGAATGTGGTGATGTCCATCATATCTGAACACATGGAAAAAGCCCTGGGTATTCAAGGGGTATATAACAGAAAGACAAGGACTATGGAATTCCGAGTTAGAGATCTGGTGTTTATTTTGGTCTCACCTGCAGAAAATAAGTTTTTAGTTAAATGAAAAGGGCCCCTTAAAATTGTGAAAGTATTAAATAATGAAAATTGCAGAGTTAGACAAACCTGTAAGAGAAGTTCAGAACAAATATAACATCAATGTTCTGTAAATGAAGAAATTAGTGTAGCCCTCTGTAACTAACTTAGTGGCAGAAACTGACAGAACTGATGGCAAAAGAATACTAATCTTTGTGCCTGTGGTCAGGCTGGTCTTTGGTCAACTGGTGCCCTAGGCAAAAGGTCTCCACAACACCCCCCCCCGACACCATCCGGTGTCCAAATCCTGTCTCCCTACACCATCCAGACTACTGGAAAAGTACCCCTGCTAGAGCGGTGCCCTAGGCAGCTGCCTAGTTGGCCTATGCCTAAGTCCGGCTATACCTGCAGTGCAGGTAGATGACATACCATCTAAGCCACAGAACAGGGGATACATGATAAGTGAATTTTAGTTAAAAAAATATTGAAGGTTTTTCAGAACTATCTGAAGAACAAACCAGGTTGAACACTGTATTGAGACCAGTCAAGGAGAAAAGGCTAAATTAAAGCCTTATAAAAATACTGAAGTCTCAGTGAAAGACTGTGTAAGAGGAAAGACAAAAATGCTTAATATAGAGCTTACAGAGGAGTTAAAAAGCAAGTGGAGCATTTCATAGCCTTGGTCCAAAAGCCTGGCTCAACAATCTTTTTCTGGAATGATTTTAGGAGGCTGAACAGCT
Source organism: Protopterus annectens (assembly GCF_019279795.1). Taxonomy (NCBI): domain Eukaryota; kingdom Metazoa; phylum Chordata; order Ceratodontiformes; family Protopteridae; genus Protopterus; species Protopterus annectens. The sequence goes on along the minus strand of NC_056741.1, from coordinate 269,544,939 downwards.
TTTCTGAATGTGACAGTTACCTTTTGCGTAGTATAGCTGAAATAATGTAAAGGCTGGGGAAAGCAAGGTTTTGGACCACATTGATCTGACAAAGAAGTGCTGATAAATCTTTGCAACAGCTAAAGCCTGGAAAAATACAGCCTTTCCAGCCACAGATGGTTTATTCCAGTAGACAGACCTTCATTTTTCATCTATATGGTGCCCCTGTCACCTTTCAAGGATTAGTGGACACAGTAGTCAAACTTCAAATCAACTATGCTACTACTTAAACAGGCAATATACTCTAATGATTGGGAATCCCATTTAGCTAATGCACACTTTGACTTAAACTTTCTGAGACAATTCAACCCAGGGATCACCTCTGTGGCTCTGCTCGACAGGGAAAAAATTTTCTTGAGTGGCGAAAGCTAGGGTACCTTTTTGGCTAGGCTTATATAGGCCCTAGAGCCAATAGCCTAGTACCTACCTATGAACCTATGAACCTATGCAAAGCCATGTTGACAATTCATGGCTCCAAAAAACAATTTAGGCATCACTGACTTAAAATATTTGTGATATGTAAAATGCAGGGGCACTACCACAGAAAAAAATCAAAGTAGTGAGAAACTAGTCTACTTCAGGCACAAAGAAACATGTACAAGCAAGTACTGGCAGATTATGCTTTTAAACAGCAGAAAGGTGTGTTTTGTTCAGAACCTGATTTAACATCTCCAGATTTCAGCAAACCCTTCAAATCCTATAGTGATGCATCAGTGGTAGGGCTGAGGCAGTGCTTTCACCAAACTTTGAAATGGAAGAACACATTATATAAACTTTTTAAGTTACAAGCTAAGTAAAACAGAAACCAAGTATTTCACTATTGACAGGGAATGTTTCATAATCAAGAAAGTGCCCTCTCCATTGAAGTACTAGCTCCTTGGATGGGCCTTCATACTGCTCACTGACCACACTCTACCTATGAGTCTATATAAGCAACAGGGTGGGAATAGTAAACTTTGTTGATGAGCACTCTGTTTACAGCCATATTAGTTTACTGTAAGACCTTGTTCAGGTCTAGCCACCTGGAGCTCTAGGTGATAATCACTGTTGATGTGACACTCAGGCTCACCCCATGCACAAAATAGGAAAAAGAGAGTTGGTGCTGATTTTGTCAGTTTTAATCCATAATAATGTAGTTAACCTGTCTAGGACTCAAAGCCCATTCACTGGACCTAAAACTGAGGGTTTCAAGTTGAGGGTAACCAAATGTAACACAATGTTGCAGTTTTCACCCTACAATATGTCAGAATGTTGTAGAATTGAAGTGACATATTGTAAATAACATTTGTGTAAATACAATATCTAGCATTTCATTTTTTTAGAGAGATAGATACATTTTTGTATCAGGTAGGCAGCCTTTCTACAGGAGTTGCTGTTAATGAGCAATTATTTCATTAAAATGACATATAAAAGAAGGGTCTATAGCCCTGTTAGTGAGAGAAGTCTCCCTCTTGAAACAGAGGTCCTTGAACGATTCAGGGGAGTGTGATGTGCTGCAGCAAAGAGAAGACGTTCTGGAGAATAATCCAAATAAGACTGGACATCTTCCACTAGACAACCAGAAATAGGGAAGCTAGTTGAAAGCACCTTTTGGCAGTGTCAGCATTGGTGTGAGAAACTTTTGGGGGGATGGGGGACTAAAAGAAAAAGTCTTTTATGTACCTCACAGTTTGTGTCGATCCACCTGCATATAAAGGAAGAATCCACACCAGTAATTTTTCCTTATGTTCAGTATGCCTTCATCTTTTTGCGGTGTGGTAGTCTTACCTTTGCTGCATTATTTTATACTGCTCTCTGTCTCTGTCTCTCTCTCTCTTTCTCTTGCTCAAAATATAAAATATGACATCACTCTACACAAACAATATTTCTTGCCAAGCAGATAAAATAATCAGGTATTTTTTTTAATTTTCTGTTCCTTATAAGCACCATTGTGCTACTGTATATATCTACATTGGCTGTTCTACACACATCCTGCCATTTCCTTTCCATCAGCACTAATTGGTCTTAATGGTTGTTACAATAAATCTTTAAAATTCTTGCCCTTCTTATAAACAAATATATGAGCATCTCCTGCAATTCTTGCAGTTGAAGGAAGCCTCCATTTTTTTAATTGGACTTCAAAGTGTTCTTAATTGTAGAAACCTCCACAGACTGCCTTAATTTCATACTTCTTATTTTAATAATATCTGCATATATATTGGAAGAAAGCACAACTTTCTTAGTTTTCTTAGTAATATCACATGGCTTTCATATAGTACATCTACCTTCGGCTACTTCACTCTACTTGCTTTAATCATTTCCTCTAGGTAATCACGTTCAAAAAATTATAACTAAAGACTCAATTTCCATTGTAAGTATATCTTAGTCTTCAGTCAGTCTACTGTTTTGAAGTATGTGCCCTTTTATTATGTTTTCTTTCATCTACCATGGCTGCATGCTAATAAAATTTAGATAACTATAACTTAATACCGATTTTGGTTATCAGGTGCCTATTATTTTTATATAAAAGTGCAAAAACAGAATATAAATCATAGTTGAAAGTTAAATTCAAATATTCAGTTATCTGTTTCTTACATATTATAAAATAATCAAGTGTGATTTGGGCATTATTCCAAATTAAAATGATACCATCAATTAAATGCCATTAATAAATTTGCATAACTAGAAGTCATTATGGCTCCCATCACTATGTCAGTCTTTTGAGAATAATATTTTCACTCAAATGCTACAATATTACCTCAGATGGAAAATTGTGTATTATTTAACAGAAAACTTGTTACACATTCAATGACAGCATTCTTAAGATAAACAGACTATAATGATTTGATGTCTGTTACCATATGTCCATTTAGTTTATCAGTCAAAGCACATATATCTTAATATATGAGGGACTACCTTGAGCCACAACACTTATATCCTTCTTAATATAAATGGCCATTACTTTCTGACTTTGAACCCACACTGGCTACAAATGATCTGAAAGGAAGGTTAAAGAAATTGTTATGCACTCTAGGCAAACCAAAAATGAAACAGAATCATCAATTATAAACCTTAGAAAATGTCAGTCTTAAAATTTACAAGCCTTTTTATATATACTATATGGCCTCTGCTACATAAATCATGCTGTGACCATCCAAGCAAACATGACTGGGTGATAATGATAGATACAATGGGTTTCTCAGGGCTCCTGCTAATACTCACAAGCTGGTGACACAGTGGTAATATAAAAATACACTATCAGACACGAAGAACATTAATAATCCCTGGAACATCATGAGTGCAGCACAATGAATGTAATAGTAGAAGAAATACTATTTGTTGCAACAGCTTTCTAGATGACATTGCTTATATTATGAACACAAGTCATGCAAACAAACTGGAAAGTAGAACTGAGGCCCAAAACTTGCAATGCCACTAGGATTCTAGAATTAACACATAACTAGTGGAAATATATTCCAGAACCAACAGTGAACTAATAAACAGCCATAGGTTCATAGGTTCATAGGCTGGTACTAGGCTATCAGCCCTAGGGCCTATACAAGCCTAGCCATAACAATTCCCTGGCTATTTCTTCCCACACTAGGGCATCAACAAGCAAGATCGTTCCCCATCATGCTATATTGAGCAAATATAATGCTGAGAGGGGGAATAGCAAACAGTTAGCAACTGGTTGAGAAAGGAAGTCACACATCCATGTATGATGAAATGACATTAATAATTATTCAACACGATTAATGTTGTGGTCATTCATTCCATGTGAACAGAAGATAGAGATTAGTCAATCAGTACAGAACCTGATGCACAACCAGGGTCATTATCTGTTCCTTGCTAACTTCACCTACTATCTTGATTAGGTCTGCCCACAAAATGTATTGCTCACTTTTGTCCATATCTTTGCTAGATTGGAAGACCTTCAGAAACTCACTGCAGTAGAAGAAATTGGCCTGAATGGGAGATTGCAAGATGGATGAGTTGGAAGTGAATCACTAATTTCTTGGCAGATGGAAGATTGGTTGGATGTAATGGTCTCTTCTGTTTAGACCATTTCTCCTCTGATGTTTTTGAGAGAGTGTTTTGTGCTACTCAGTCTCTTTTTCACTATACCCTTCATTCAGTGGTAGAGAATAGCACTTGTCTTCTAGTTGTACTGGTTGGTAGGTGTTGGCCATCTATTAGTCTGCTGGTGACTACATTAGCCTCTTCTGGATACTCAAAGCTGTTGTCCATCCTTTAAAGTATGAGGCTGAGGCAAAGTGACTTTGGGCCTGTATGGAATAAGAGTTTCATTTTGAGAATTAAAGTGTTGATATAGACTGGATCAAACCACATTAGAAAATGAATGTCCATGCATGCTCTGTTACCTAACTCATATCAAGGCTGACACCAAAATCATAAAGTATAGTAGTATAAAAATGAAATAGCATGCAAAATTAGAGGACTTACACCTGAGAGTGCCTGTTATACTACAAGGAGGACATTAACCTGCAATAATTGGAAGAACACCTTCTGTATGGAGGTATTCAGGTATGGCTCTTGTTCCCCTTCAGGTAAGCTGATGACATAAAAATTGTTCCTTCCACTATGGTTTCCATGATCATCAACATTTGTTTCCATGTGTGTCACCCAGGTGTTAAGCTAAGATTTTAGAAACTGCATGCCAGCTTTCAAGAATGTATCCTCCATCCTTCACAAGTGTAGCCTTTCTCATCCCCAGCCAGTGCAGTGCATATTTCTGTGGAGTATACCTTTATATACATGGAGTACTGAAAAACTGAAATGCTTAAGTAAAAAAAAAAAAAAAAAAAAAAGGTACAGAAGCCTTGCTGAAAACATCTATTAAACAAAATATATAATCATGGCTCAGGTGAATATAAAATATCCCACATCATTTATCAAAATAAAAAAGCTAAATTCCTAGGTACACTGGAAAAATGTTCTCAGGTTAGAAGGAATACTACCTCAGGTCTCATTGGAAAGAGACCACTGGCCTAGTGGGACTAATCTAGTTTACAGAGTGTAAATCAATAAGCTAAAATTAAATAAACTAAAATGGTTCTAGCACATTTCACTGTACAACATGAATAAATATTTTTAAGAATTGTATTCTAGGGCACGTGTGGCATATGCCTCTCTAATGTGGCCCATAACTGCAGAGCTCTAAGCTACAAGCCATGAGGTTTCACTGTGGTACATTGATTCTTACAATCAGCCAACTGTAGAGCAATTAGTGATTTAACTGAAAATAGTTGCTCCTCATGCATAGCTGATATAATCATGATTTAGTTTATATTCTTCAATACAGCCTAGAACAGTGCAGTTAGACATGCCAGAATCCCGCATAATAATGTTCTCAGTCTGATCCACTGAGGAAGGCTCTATCATTAAGTGTAGTTATGGAACAAAATTGCCAGAAATATCCATGCTACAGCTCTGGAATGATATGATTGACACCATTAACACATGCCCCTACAACATGCACCCCTTACACAAAAACTGAACATGGACCTATGTTGCAAAGATAATGAAGTATCTTTATCCCTCCTGGACCCACATGGTAATTCCCAAACCATCCACCGTGTGTTCCTTCTTCAGCATTTGCTTGGTCCCTCCTCCTGAGAAATTGAACATTTCAGTAGCACTGTTAGCTGCTTACATAAATACTTCCAGAGGAAGATACTGGCTTTGCATCCATTAGTCATGTTAGTTCAATCACTTCAATCTGTTCGATCCAATGCTGCTGATCATACCTCTCGCTGTCTAATCATAAGAAATCTGGGCACAGCAAAAAATAATGGGGTGACAATGGCTCAGAGTTATGCACACATTTTAAATATTGCTCTTACATACTCGGTCAAGGGATCTAAACCTCTTATGCAAAATCAACAGAATGGTTTGGTGAGACAGGTATATCTTTCAGAGGGTACCACTGCTCTGGAACAGACTCCCCATTCACATAAAACAAATTTTAATCCTGTCCATATTCATGTACAACTTGGATTCAATGATGAAGTCCAGGAATTGGCAGGACAAAAGTGCTCAATAATTTTGGATTAAAACTTTTGTATTTTATTGTGGCTGTCTCCCTTCTTTCATATTTTATATGCAATGTTATGTGAAAATCACTTCAGGTCACTGTTTTAATGGCTTATGTGTTCTTTTCCATGACCTTGCTTATTTAAATGGAAAATTTACCGCATGACTGCCCACTGTACTACTAATGCGTCTAAATGATTGATTTCATGCATGGATCTCCTCAAATTATCTATGGCATGGATCATAGGATAATAGGATCATAGGAAGTTATTAGGCTAATGGTTGTAGGGCCCTTACAAGCCTAGCCAAGTTTTTCCCTTATTTCTACCATCACGTGCCTGTCCAAGAGGGACATGGGTAGAACCCCTGGGGTGAATTTACCATTACCAATCCAATCATCCGGATTACATTTGAAGCGGGCCAATGAGGTGCTCTGTTTGACATGAAGTGGGAGTCTGTTCCAAATGTGTGGTATCATCTGGGAGCAAATCTGTCCTTCCAGCAGGTTCTATTAGTGTCACATACCAGGATAAAGTCTTTAGAGTGAGTAACCTGTGTACCATTTGACTTGTGCATATGCCTTATATACAAGACAGATCACCTCTGAGTAGTCTGTAAGTAGTCTGTATGAAACAGAATAAAGGGACAATGATTTCAGATGATCCACATAGGACAGATGCTGAAGACCTTGAATTTTCCTTGTGAGGAGCCTTTGTGGTCTCTACAATTGCTGCGGGTGCTTGGAAAGGTACATACCAAAAGGGGCATTGTACTCAGTTATTGGCCCAATGAAGGAAGAGTACAGGGAGGTTATAACTTCTTTTTTTCTAGAGGCAGTGCCCTTACTTTTGAGATGAGCATTACAGAATGCCCTTCTTACCACTGTGGAGACATGATGATCAAATAGAAGGTTGCTGTCAACCTGTGTGCCCAGGTCTCTCACCACTGAGTGCATACTTAGGGTGTTGCTATTTACATGGTAGTTAGCAGGAACATCACTCTTACTGAAAGGGATGATAATACATTTTTTGTATTGAGTTTAAGGCCATGACTTTGGCACCAATCATTTGTTCATGTAAGACCCTCTTGTAGGATGATGGCATCATTTGGAGATCTGTGACTGTTCTCAGTTTGCAGTCATCAGCAAACTTTGCCAGCCGCAGACCTTCTTATTATGGATTATATATAATTATCAGCCATGGTATGGGTAAGGCCAATCTAACACCAAATGGCATTGGTTATTTCAAGCACCAAAAGGAAAACTGGCTAGGCTCTAAGTGGCCTGCAAGGGCAACTAGCCTAGTACTTTCTGACAAACCTATGAACCTACGTATAAATATACAAAGTTGCTAGAATAATAGGCTTTGTACTAACTTGCATTTTCTGAAGGATCTAAAGTCCGAAACACAAATGTATGTCATCATTTAGTGGCTTCAGTCTGCAGTGATTTAGCAGATGTCCACAAATTTTATGAGGAACAAATCAAACATATTAGACAAAAGTTTGTACATTCTGTGAAAATCTTGACACTTGGGAGGTATGATGCTTCTACTACACAAGATGTCTGACAAAAAGGGAGAATGAGAATTTAAACTAGAGATTCAAGGTTTTTCTTAGGTAACTGCTGCTTATCCACTTCTTATATGTTCCTATAAAGGGGTTCCATTATAAAATGAAGCAATTTGTTTAAGTCAGACAAATACTTTGCAGAGAAATTCTGGGATCTAAAAAGAAGCTGTCACCATCCTGACTATTGACACCATTGTCTCTTAAAGAATTCAGTTGGTAGACCCCTTTGGCTACTGTCTCAATTAACAGTGCAGTAATATGTGCCTCTGTGAGTCCTGCACTTAACCAGTGCAGTACAGTTTTGGAAGCATCCAGTAGATACCACAATGTTCTGTACATTCTTAAAAGAATTTGGGAGGTGGATATCATTTTTAAAAAAAACCTATAGGAACAAAATAGGAAATTTTTTAGAAATCAGTGCAGATTGGTTACCAGACAATAACTCTATATTGGTTGTGCTTTCTTTCTTAGCACATGCACCAGGGCTATAAATGTTTCAATGCACTTTTCAAAGAAAATGACATAAGTGTTTCAGAGGAGGTTTGTTGTAACATGTACATGAATTATTCACTTCAAAGACTTTGGAAACAACATTGTAACTGGTCTTGAAACAGTTAATGGAGAAAAGAGCTCTCTTTCTTGGAAACAGTGTTAATGTCTTTGGGTAGCAAATACCAGCCATAGGAAAGTCTTAAATGTAGCATGCATTCTTATAATAGTGTTTATATGATAATTTGTATGCATTTATTTTTTATTTTTTCATTTTTATCTTATGATTATATAACTTTTTGTAGTTTTACTTTTCAGAGTTGTCCAATATAATACATACTATGTAATACTGCATTGATTAACTGCATGTAGTTTATCACCATTAATCAATAATTATTTAATACAATACAATATGAGTTTTTTGCAGCAATGCCCTGACCACGTGTTCCGCATATTCAGTTTGTTCTGTATTCACATTCTTAATGTGACTGTGACACATGCTTGTATGGTGCTGCTGGCAAGTGGTAAGTAAATACAGCTGCACCAGTCCCTCATAGAATTTACTAGTTGGCAGGCCTGCCTTCAAAAGTTACTTTAAGTTTAGGTATGCTTAAAATAGACTTTTGGGAAGCACTGAAGTCTGCTGAGGGTTAATGTATACTTCTGGCTTTTGGTGTACATCAGTGACTCTTTTCTCATGAAGTATGTTTTGTTACATTGGCAAAGTGTATTAGCCAGTTTATTATTGTATTTAATAATGTTTAATAATGTTTATTATCAGTATTACTGAACCAATTTAAAATAGTGTAATAAAATAGCATATGTCACGTATACCTCTTTGAAGTGAACAACTCAGAAGAGATTTATTTTATGAATTAGCTTGTTATGAGTATTTACATAGCAATAAGTAAATATCACAATAACTGTTCTAGAGAATACCCACTTAAAAAAGGAAAACAAATCTTGATTCTATACAAACAACCTATGTCTACCTATATTAGTCTTGCTCAAAGAAAATAAAGTTCAGAAAATGTCCTTAACTCAAATATAGTCTTTTCAAGATTCAGCTATGCCTTCAAATTTCCCTCCCATGCCATGTTTTGTCTGTTTTTTCTAACTTTCTGCTTCAGGATTTTTTTTTCTAACTGCTACCCCAAATTTCTCAAAGTTTCTTTCCTAGTGACCTTTGACCCTCTTCTTCTTACCTATGGACATCATAATGAGATGTAAGGTGCTGTATACAAATTCCATTTTTAAGAGTGAAATATTTTGCCAAGCACAAGGGCACCACATTTCCTACCTACAAGCATACAAATGAAATTGAAAGTGTACAAGTAAACATGCAAAGGAAAGAATTGTGCCCAGAGTAATGTATGTTTACTTGATTACTAGCTATAACACTTATTTAATAAATTGGTACATGCTCTGTATCATAAATTACATATTAGGATACATCCACACACACATATTAATATATATATATATATATATATATATATATATATATATATATATATATATATATATATATATACACACACACACATACATACACACATGTTATTTATATATTTTATATATATATATATATATATATATATGTGTATATATATATATATATATATATATATATATATATATATATATATATATATATATATATATATATATATATATATACATATATATATATATATATATATATATATACACACACACACACACACACACACACACACATATTCCACCAGCAGTAAACTCCAGCACTACAAATAAGAAAATAGATGCTTGATAAAATCCAGTGCTGAATAGCAAATAAGGCAAAACCGTGCGGGATAAATAAACAACAATTTAATGATGAAAATATGGCAAGAAACAACCAGACTCGTTTCACCCTATGGCGTCATCAGTGAATGGAATGGAAGTAGCCAACATGTCACTCTTATACACTGCTAATTAAATGAACAAACAGCATAAACAAATGAAAAAAAAACAGCTAACAAATTGTTGACTTTCAGCTTTTTCCCCGTAAGGGGTCGCCACAACGGAACTCCAGTCCACTAATGATTGGCAGTAGATTTCTTACGTAATGCCGAGGTGTCAGCTTGATGCCCAACCTTCAATGAAAGCACGCCCATTTACGCACGCATGTTTTTCGAACGCTACCCAACCACGGGGAGGACATGCATACTCCACACAGAAGGCACTCCCAAGCCAAGCCGAGAATCGAACGGGAGAACCTCTTGTTGTGAGGTAATAACGTTATCGCCGTACCACTGTGGCATTCAAACCCACTAACAAATAATTCAAATAAAAAGTTCACCCCAACCCAAAATGTGTGCCAACGATATTCATTAAATCCTGATTTAAACATTGCCCCAACACTGATAATCCACAACTTCTCCTTCTGTGATAAAATCTTCAGTTTATGTGAAGTAGACAAGCCCTCTCCAACCACCGAATCTATGCCTACAAAAATAAAATGAGCTGCAGTATGATTTAGAATATGTTTATACAACGTGCTTCTTGGATGTCTACAGTTGATGTCACTAAGATGTAAAGCTATGCTTTTTTTAAATGATCAAAAGTCTGACCCACATAAAAGGCATCACACTGGCACACTGCCAAATAGACAATCCACTCACTAGTGTAAGTAATTAAAAGGCTGATGTTGAATACTCTAGAAGTGTTGATGGAGGTGAACGACTTAGTTCTGGAAACAATTTTACAATAAATGCAGTTTGCACAAAAAGTACTGCCACAGAGCTTTCTCGTTTTGCTCTTGTAAGTATCTCCCCTGCCCTTTTTAAAAGCAGAAAGATGTTCACCTACTGTCCTACCACTATCCTACCACTATGATACCCATAATGACACACAGTATCCAACTGTCGATCAAAAAATGGTTTGGATTTCAAAATGTACCAATGTTTATTAATAATGACCTTGATTTTAAACATATTAGTCCCAAAAATAGTAATTAAATTAGGTGGGACCATGCCAACAACATGTGTGGGTGTTCCATTAATTTGACTCGGTCCATAATTATTTAATAAAGTCTCCCTAGAATGTTCAGGTGCACATCATAGGTGGATTTAACCCCCTTCTTGTCATATTCCCTCCATACAAACCTATGCATCATGTTAGTAGCTTCTTATAAAAAGTACTGTCCGTACTACATGACATCTCATTTGTAAAAATTGTGATTTGGAAATGTTATCTATAACATGTCTAGGGTGACAACTCTCAGCACTTAGCATGCAAAAAACAGTTTTTGGAAAAGTTTTGCAATACAGACTAGTTATGATGTTTCCATAGATAAGCTTGGTTACATTAACGTCCAAGTAAGCAACATTAAACAAACCAGTCCTTTAAAACAAAATGATTAGCATTCAATAATTTCACAAACTGACCACAAATTTCAACTGGTCAACACCAAACTACCCAGCAATCATCTACGTAACGTTGACACATATTCAAATAACTAGAAAACAAGTTCCCTTCCCCATAAATCAATTCAACCTCCAAAAAAAAAACATGAACAGGAGCAAAAGTAGCCCTCATAGATGTACCCCGAATCTATAGAAACCAATCAGCCCTATACCTGAAAACACTGTGTTCTAAAACCATACCCAACAATTTAAGTATAAATTACGCTTGTGTCTCTGAATTCATCTGAGAATAATCTAACCAATGTTTAACAACCAGCAATCTACCCTCGTGGGTATACATGTATATAGGGATTGAACATCCAAAGTATGTAGACATGAATTGTGTTTTGCATACCTTGAGAAACAGCCTTGGTGCATGGGTGCATGCAATTATTTTTTCTAAAAAAGGCAACAAATCATAGTTTTTTGCAGGCAGGCAAGCCCCCCCCCACACACACACACACACAAATGCACTTTGGCTAATTATAGATGTGTGTGTGTGTGTGTGTGTGTGTGTGTGTGTGTGTGTGTGTGTGTGTGTGTGTGTGTGTGTGTGAATATATATATTTTAACTCAGAGATCACATAAACATGGGTTAAGGGCATATTTTCAAGCTTGGAATTGCATGATCATATTCAGACAGCTAAACAGCTGTTGACCACATACATACTTTCGGTAATCCAAAGGGACCTGTATATACATATATATATATATATATATATATATATATATATATATATATATATATATATACACATACACACACATACACACACACACACACACACACACACACACACACATATATATATATATATATATATATATATAAATATATATATATATATATATATATATATATATATATATATATATATATATATATATATGGCAGACTGGGAGGCATGGTACCAAGACTGGGAAAGAAAGGATTTAATCCAAACACTTCAAAAATCAGAAGTCACCAGGTAATAATGTTAAAAGTTTAATGATTTAATTGATTAATTGAGAAGCATTTAAAAGGAAGACACTGCCTGATGATAATTGTTCCATGAAGGCAAATTGCCGAGGTACCAGAACGTGCATTGTGATATGGAATAAAGAAATCTTTCTTCTATCTCACTTGGTGACTTCTGATTTTTGAAGTGTTTGGATTGTGCTTTTTTGTGGCTGTACGTGTTTTTTCTATGAAAGAAAGGATTTAACCAGGTAGGAACTTTCCACAAAAAAGTAATGATGCAGTATAACATATCTATCTTTCACTCTCTCTCTCTCTCTCTATACATATATATATATATATATATATATATATATATATATATATATATATATATATATATATATATACACACACACATATATATTCTTGGGGTGACTGTGAGTGTGGAAGAGAGGTGAAGAAGAGAGTACAGGCACGATGGAGTGGGTGGAGAAGAGTATCAGGAGTGATTTGTGACAGACAAGTACCTGTAAGAGTGAAAGGGAAGGTCTACAAGAGGGTAGTGAGACCAGCTATATTATATGGGTTGGAGACAGTGGCATTGACAAAAAGTCAGGAGTTTGAGCTGGATGTGGCAGAGTTATAGATGTTAAGATTTGCACCGGGTGTGATGAGGGTGGACAGGATTGGGAATAAGTATATTAGAGGGTCTGCCCAGGTTGGAAGGTTTGGAGACAAAGCCAGAGAGGCAAGATTATTTTGGTTTTGACATGTGCTGAGGAGGGATGCTGAGTATATTGGAAAAAGATGCTAATGATGAAGCTATATTAAATCATCGAACATTTAGAAAAGTGAACGATGAAAGCTTACAAACTCGAACGTTTAGAGAAAGCGAATCACTGTCCTAAAAAAAAAAAAAACACTTAAAACACACCCCCCACTTAAATATAACAACTCCAAGATCACACTACAGTGGTGAAAACGGCAAAGTAATGGACGCGGCCAAGTGATTTCTTTCCCAGGGAAAGAATTTGCTTATATGCCGCTTCGTCATTTTGCCTTTTCGTCTTTTCAAGTTTGACCAAGATGCATTTGAAAGAATGTGTCTTCGATCATCTAATAGGAACCCTATATATATATATAGCCACTGGGGATGCACAAGCCAGTGCATTTCTTTGTGCCGGTCCCAAGCCCGGATAAATGGGGATGGTTGCATCAGGAAGGGCATCCGGCATAAAACTTCGCCAAAACATTTCATGCAGACACCAAGAAAAATTTTTATACCAGATCAGTCGAGCCCCGGGTTAACAACGACTGCCACCAGTACTGTTAGCCTACAGGGTGCTGGCGGAAATTGGGCTACTGTTGGCCGAAGGAGGAGAAGAGGCAGAATACATGGCCGAAGGCAGGAAGAGAGGAGAAAGGCTAGGACTGTGGTAGTGAGGGTCGGAACTTTGAATGTTGGCAGTATGACTGGTATAAGAAGAGAGCTAGCTGATATGATGGACAGAAGGAAGGTTGGTATATTGTGTGTGCAAGAGACCAGATGGAAGGGGAGTAAGGCTAGGTGTATCGGAGGTGGGTTCAAATTGTTTTATCATGGTGTGGATGGGAGGAGAAATGGCGTAGGAGTTTTTCTGAAGGAACAGTATGCTGAGAGTGTTTTGGAGGTGAAAAGAGTGTCGGATAGAGTGATGTTTATGAAGCTGGAAATTGATGGTGTAATGATGAATGCTGTTAGTGCATATGCTCCACAAGTTGGGTGTGCAATGGATGAGAAAGAAAAATTTTGGAGTGAATTGGATGAAGTGGTGATGACTGTACCCAAGGGTGAGAGAATGGTGATTGGAGCAGATTTCAGTGGGCATGTTGGTGAAGGGCACAGAGGGGATGAGGAAGTGATGGGTAGGTATGGTGTTAAACAATGGAATGCAGAAGGTCAGATGGTAGTGGCTTTTGTGAAAAGGATAGACATGACTATGGTGAATACGTATTTTAACAAGAGGAAGGAGCATAGGGTGACATACAAGAGTGGAGGAAGATGCACACAGGTGGATTATATCTTATGTAGGAGGGCCAGTTTGAAGGAGATTGGAGACTGTAAAGTGGTGACCGGAGAAAGTGTAGTTAGCCAGCATAGGATAGTGGTTTGTAGGATGACGTTGGTTATCAAGAAGAGGAGGAGGAGTGTGAGGGCAGCACCAAGGATCAAGTCGTGGAAATTGAAAAAGGGTAATTGTGAGGTGGAGGTCAAGGATGAGTTAAGGCAGGCACTGGGTGGCAGTGAAGAGTTACCAAATAGCTGGGTAACTACAGCAGAGCTAGTAAGGGAGATGGCTAGAAAGGTGGTTGGTATCACATCTGGACAGAGGAAGGACGACAAGGAGACATGGTGGTGGAATGAGGAAGTACAGGAGAGTATACAGAGAAAGAGGTTGGCAAAGAAGAAGTGGGATTGTCAGAGAGATGAAGAAAGTAGACATGAGTATAAGGAGATGCGGTGGATGGCAAACAGAGAGGTGGCGAAGGCTAAGGACAAAGCATATGAAGAGTTGTATGAAAGGTTGGACACTAAGGAGGGAGAAAAGGACCTGTACCGATTGGCTAGACAGAGGGACCGAGCTAGGAAAGATGTGCAGCAGGTAAAGGTGATAAAGGATAATGAGGGAAACATACTCATAAGCAAGGAGAGTGTGTTGAGGAGATGGAAAAAGTACATTGAGGGGTTGATGAATGAAGAGAATGAGAGGGAGAGAAGGTTGGATGATGTAGGGATAGTGAATCATGAAGTGCAGTGGATTAGCAAGGAGGAAGTAAGGATAGATATGAAGAGAATGAAGAATGGAAAGGCTGTTGGCCCAGATGACATACCTGTGGAAGCATGGAGGTGTTTAGGTGAAATGGCAGTGGAATTTTTAACTAGATTGTTTAATGAAATCTTGGAAAGTGAGAGGATGCCTGAGGAATGGAGAAAAAGTGTTTTGGTACCGATTTTTAAGAATAAGGGTGATGTGCAGAGCTGTAGTAACTACAGAAGGATTAAATTGATCAGTCACAGCATGAAGTTATGGGAAAGACTAGTGGAAGCAAGGTTAAGAAGGGACGTGATGATTAGTGATCAGCAGTATGGTTTCATGCCAGGAAAGAGCACTACAGATGCGATCTTTACTCTGAGAGTGTTGATGGAGAAGTACAGAGAATGTCGGAAGGACTTGCATTGTGTTTTTGTAGACTTAGAGAAAGCATATGACAGGGTGCCTAGAGAGAAGTTGTGGTATTGTATGAGGAAGTCAGGAGTGTCAGAAAAGTATCTAAGAGTGGTACAGGATATGTACGAGGGTAGTGTGACAGCGGTGAGGTCTGCTGTGGGAGTAACGGATGTGTTTAAGGTGGAGGTGGGGTTACATCAAGGATCAGCTCTTAGCCCTTTCTTATTTGCAATGGTGATGGACAGGTTGAAAAACGAGATCAAACAGGAGTCCCCGTGGACTATGATGTTTGCAGATGACATTGTGATCTGTAGTGAGAGTAGGGAACAGGTGGAGGAGACCCTGAAGAGATGCAGATATGCTGTAGAGAGAAGAAGAATGAAGGTCAGCAGGACTAAGACAGAATAAATGTGTGTGAATGAGAGGGAGGATAGAGGAATGGTGAGAATGCAAGGAGTAGAGGTGGCGAAGGTGGATGAGTTTAAATACTTGGGGTCAATAGTTCAGAGTAACGGTGTGTGTGGAAGAGAGGTGAAGAAGAGAGTACAGGCAGGATGGAGTGGGTGGAGAAGAGTGCCAGGAGTGATTTGTGACAGATGAGTACCTGTAAGAGTGAAAGGGAAGGTCTACAAGAGGGTAGTGAGACCAGCTATGTTATATTGGTTGGAGACAGTGGCATTGACAAAAAGGCAGGTGTTTGATCTGGATGTGGCAGAATTAAAGATGTTAAGATTTGCACTGGGTGTGACGAGGGTGGACAGGATTAGGAATAAGTATATTAGAGGGTCAGCCCAGTTTGGAAGGTTTGGAGACAAAGCCAGAGAGGCACGATTAAGTTGGTTCTGACATGTGCTGAGGAGGGATGCTGATTATATTGGGAAAAAGATGCTAAGGATGAAGCTACCAGGTAACAGGAAAAGAGGAAGGCCTAAGATAAGGTTTATGGATGTGGTGAGAGAGGACATGCAGGTGGTTGGTGTGACAGAGCAAGATGCAGAGGACAGGAAGAAATGGAAATAGGTTATCTGCTGTGGCAACCCCTAATGGGAGCAGGCGAAAAAAGATGATGATATATATATATATATATATATATATATATATATATATATATATATATATATATATATATATATATATTTATATATATATATATATATATATATATATATATATATATATACATATATATATATATATATATATATATATATATACGTATATAGAGAGAGAGACAGGTGGATAGATAGAAAAGAGGAAGGAGCAATTATGCTACTCTTTGTGGTGGTGGTAGGGGGCAAAATTCTGGAAACCAGAGTATAATTCCAAAATTTGTACCTAGAATTCTGTGCTTACTTTCTTCATTCCATTCCTCAAAACATTAACCTACAGTCTCATAGTCCTCCATGTGCATTTTTCATTTCCTTACTTGGCTTACTGAATCTTATAAGATATATATCTTATACACTACAAACATACTGCAAACACCATGCTTTCTTTTCCTTATCATACATTAATTATCACTCTATCTCTCTCCTTCTTTCCACTTTACAATGATGATGTTTTGCCCTCAGTCAGATTAAATCAGCTGAAGCTATCTCTTTTTTTTCCAGTTCCGTAACTTCTAGGTAGCCTGGCAAATAGAGGTTGCAGACCTCCTTTACTTTCCGCAGGAGTATTACCACCAGTTCCACCCACATGTCCAGTCACACTTTCCTAGTTTATTTGTACTCCTAAAACATGTGAAGCATGTATCTTCTGTTAGTCTCACACCACTAACACCTTTCCTTTCCTCCTTCTCCACCTATTTCCAGCTGCTAATATCTCAAAGAACCTATTCTTCATAAAACAAATCACACATGCCAACTGCTTCCTTCAGTTCTCCTCCTCTTATTGCAGATTTCATTCCTTTCTTTTCTCACATTTCCATTTACATACCTGTCTTTCTGAAACAGATGGTATGTACTCCTGTCTACTATTCAGATTGCATCTCCTAAGTTTAAACCATCTGCCGCCTCCTATTGTACTGCTGTATCCTTCAGATGACTACACCCCTACTACCATGTCATCTAATCTTCACCTGTACAGCAAACACATGTGCAATTCAAAACAGTGTATCTGAGTACAGTTCCAAGTACAGTTCAAAACACTGGTCTTTAGTGTAAAAAATGTTTTATTCACTTTCATCTGTTGCCACACTTCTTCAGAAACAATTAAATAATGAACTTACACTCATATAAATAGCAAAGCCAATTGCACACATAAATTAAATCAATTGAATTCAGTAATCAATCAATTCCAAACAAGTTTTTAAAGTGCCAATAAATAACAAAAAAGGAAAAAAAAAAGAAAAAATATAATAAATACATTAATAAAGCACCATTTTGATTAAACCTATATTTTAGTCTAGGCTTGTACTTTTAACTTTCTGTCCTTTAGAAAGCATAAAATAATAATTGCATCATAAAGACCAAGAAAAGTGTCGGTCGCCATTTTCACTTGCCAAAAGGTCTCTCTCTTTTCTACTCTATTTCTATAATTCCCTCTTAAATCTTTGGGAACTTGTTCAAGTATAGTAAACATGATTTTTTTTTCTAAATCAGACATAGTTTTGTGCCTAAATAAAGCATTATTGCTGTCTTTATTTTTATTATAATAAAGGTGCTCCCTAACTCTTTTCTGTAAACTTCTTTAGGTCATTCTTATAACAATCCCAGTCTGAACATACCACTATATAAATTATACCTTCTATTCTATAGGAATTGTCTTTTATAAAAATGTTAAATTCACAAAAGGCCCTTCTAAAATAAACCTACAGATAGAACAACAGCTGCACCTATACATAGCTTAATTTTTATTAGACATAATCGTTATAGGGGCAGCCTTGGTAGTATCATTTTGCACTATCTTCTTAATATTATAATTATTTTTAAATACAAATTTAGGGATCCTCCGAACCACGTTAAACAAATCACCATTTCCTTCAATAATTTTCCAATTGTTTTTATGATAAAATAAATAGCATAAATATAGAAAACATTTTTTACTCTAAAGACCAGTGTTTTGAACTGTACTTGGAATTGTACTTGGATACATTGTTTTGGATTGCACCTGTGCTTGCTGCAGCAGTTTGTTTGTGTTTGTTAGGTTTTACCACTACCTTTTTGGTTGCAACGATTTTTTGTAATCTTCAGCTCTCCTGCTGTTTCTCAAAGTTGCCCACTTTACCTGTGTTACATCTTTCCTTTTTGTAGTAAATCCCCACCTGGATAAACCCTTTCTTTCCCAGTCTTGATACCATGACTCCCCGTCTGCCACTTGTAGTTTTCCATTGTCCTATATACTCTCTCTAATAGACTTTCATGGATTCATGTCCTTCCTAAAATCTCTTAATCTCATTCTATGTATCCTTTTTTTGTAGCCCGATATAATCCTCCATTTCCTCCATATCCATAGCCGTCTCTGTCCCATTACCTGTCTGTAACTTCCCATTCTTCTCCTAATTCAGCCTCCTGCTTATTGTCCCATTGCTGTCTGTTGTAGGCATTTGTATAGTCCTGGAAAGCAAGGATGCTCCATATTACTCTGGTTCCTTCTACTACAATGTATTTATAGTCATACAGCATATAATGAAGCACTAATTAGTGACTACGGGAAAGGTGCATGAATTCAAAATACAAATGTGTATGGCATTTGCTAACAGCTTGGGACAGTCCACTTACTGGACAGAAGTGTCGGTTTTCAGGGGCACCTCAGCACTATCTGGTGAAGTGACTTGGTCAGACTCACACACTAGAAAAACAAAAGCTGAGAAAGCACTACATCCACCTACAATCCCCTTGAGTACCCATTTCCCTTTAGGTCCTTTCTGACTCAGTACTCAGCAATCCCTTACACTATTCTAGCATGTCGAGAGGTCAATTACTGGCGTACTCTCCAGTTCAGCTGGTGAATCTGGGAATCTTGAGGCAATGTTACAACTGCCTCATGTACACAGACAACCCTCTCCTCCTCCCAACAAATACAAATATATGTGAGAGATGCAACTATATAGCCAAATTGGAGGCTGAGCTCTCTCGGCTCAGTACTGGCAAGACCAGTCAGGAGGAGAAGGTAACCACACACACCACAAACCCAGTCTCACATAGACCAAACACAACTGCAAACCAAACACATAAACCCACAAAGACATACTCGGAGGCTCTAATTAAAAATCTACCAAAACAACAGAGGCCTCCAAAGCAGAAGTCCAAGAAACCACTACCTCAAAACATAGCACATGCAACACATATTTCCCAAAGTCAGTGTGCCAAACAGTCACAGCCCTTAAGGCCAAACAACATGCCTGATACACTTGTAATAGGTGACTCTATAGTCAGACACACTGACGTCCCGCTCACCAGACTGAACAAGGAAAAGGTTACAGTAAGCTGCCTGTTGGGCGCTAGAATCCGCCACATAACACAAGCACTCAGGTCACTCCAAAGCAAGTACAAATATGACTCAGTCATTGTCCATGCTGGCGTCAATGACCTGAGACGTACCTCCCTGGACTACATGAAAAGAGACATAGAGGAGCTCTCTGATTATGTAGCCCAGGCTGGTATGACCCTGACCCTGAGCAGCATCTTACCCTTACCAAGAATGATGCCACAGTACAAAGACAAAATGATCAGCTTTAATAATTGGCTCAATTACTGGTGTCATTCTAGGGGGATCCAATGTCTGTCTGCTTGGGATGACATGCTTGACAAGCCACGCTGCTTCACAAGGGATGGCTTGCACCTGTCACCCCTAGGCTTCCAGATATTGGCAAAGGCTCTTGCCACCCCATAGTGCCTTTTTTAGGCAAGGCTCAAAAGACAAACCCACCTCCCTAGAAAACACAAGTGGAAAAAAACTAAGGGTAATGCTGCTCAACGTCAGAAGTCTAAACCTCAAGATGCAGGCTCTCGAAGCCCTCCTCAGTATGGAGAGCATCGATGTCTGTGCAGTGACTGAAACCTGGTTCAAGGCTCCTGAGAGCACCTCAGCACTACCAGGTTATACCTCATATCATGCTTTTCGGCCCCAAAATGTGGACCGAACCACAAAGGGAGGGGGAGTGTCCACATTCATCAAAGACACCCACACCTCCAGGATAGTGGCAACGCACGAAGCATCGGAGACCATCCATGTGCAACTAACTGTAGGCAAAACTGCCCTACAGTTTGTAGCATGCTACAGACCACCCTCTCAAACCCAGGAACCTCACTCAGCCTTCCTGAAGACACTGGAGAGTATAAATGTCTCTCCAAATACCATCATATTGGGAGACTTCAACTACCCAAACATAGACTGGGAGCATTACTCAAGCCCCAACACCCTAGACCAAAGGTTCCTAGAATTCATAAACTCAAATGCGATGGAACAACTAGTCACCACTCCCACAAGAGGAGAAAATATACTAGATCTGATCATCACAAACATGGGGACACAATGCTCCACACCGGAAGTATTCCCCTCACTGGTGAGATCAGACCATAAACTAATCTCACTGGAAATCCACATCCCACCCCCACCCCCAGCACAAAAGACCACAGTGAA
>NC_056741.1:269433649-269518649 GCF_019279795.1 Protopterus annectens | reverse complement strand
GTCACACCACTCTTTTTCACACTGTACTTTGACCTCTTTTGCACTCTTTTCTCACACTCTGTGCCAGTTGTCTGTAGAACTCCTCTGTTCTAGCTGTGACCTCTTCATTCAGGCTTCTATTTTCCTCATCTTCTCTTTTCTTCAACCACACCTCCCAGATGCTTGAAACAGTTAAAATGCATCTCAATTTTAAAATCTTCAGGTCTTCGCCATTTGCTGCATGGCCACTGTTTTGTCTTTACTCAGTTTCATCCCATTTGCCTTCAATGTTGCATTTCAACCCTCTATCCTTTGCTGGAAATCTTGTTCATTCTGCCAGTACTGTCACATTACCTGCATACAGGAGCTTTGCTTAGCTTCCTCCTCTGACCTCCTAACTGATGCAGTCCATCACTGTTATGAACAGCAGTGGGCTCAGAATTGAGCCCTGATGCCCCTACACTCCCTCTGTGAGTCTGAACACTCTTCATACGTTTGCATCGCCATAGTTATACTACACTAATTCTAGCAATGTTTCTGAGACTTTGAACTATTACAGGTCTGCACAAATCATCTTTCTTTGGATCTTGTCATATGCTTTCTCCAAGCCTTGCAGTGACCATTTGAACTCCAGCTTGTTGTACACCATCTGTCTCTCTAGAAACATTGGCTCAGTTGCAGTGCATCCTCATTTGAATTTGTACTTCCATCTTAGCTACAAGTTTGTATATACATTTATCATTCATCCTCTCCAGTAATTTCATGCAGTGTGACAAGATTTTAATACCTCAGTGCTGCCCAGTTTAGTTTTGTACTGGCAGGTATATTCATTTTAAATGTTACAGCCGTCAATTAATCAGTGAAGAGGGCACAGCATATGCGAAGCCCACAGAGTACTGTGTCACAAGCAGTATAGTTATTCAGACAGTTTGTATAATGACACCATTTGAGAGAGTTATTTACTTGTATTTGGTTTCTGGTGTAGAGCACTTATCTACATGGACCTTTTTCTAACTCAGCCTAGGAGAGGTATCTGGTTAAGTCATGTGCCCTGAGTCACACAGTTAGGCAATGGTGGGTAAGGGAATCAATCCTCGAACCACTGAACCACAGGAAACAGTGCTTTAACAGCTCCTTAATCCTCTAAGCTAACTGCCAGTTCAAAAGCAGCATGAAGTAGAATAAAACTGTTTCATTTTCTTAGGAAATGTTGAAGTGGGTCTGCATTTAATAAACACAGAGTGTTCACAAGGGTAACAAGAAAATCTCCTGGCAGGGTGTTATAGTTCTGACCTGTGCTCCAAGGCTAGTTCTAAAACACTAGTTCAAATGGAAAAGTAACAATAGTGATTGTGTTTATGTTTAAATGCACTCTTTGCCTAAAATAGGTATTACAGCCTGCATAACTGATAGCCTCAGTATGTGCAACTATTATTAGAAATGCTGTTGTTTTTTATGTTCACTATAGCCACTGACAAATTATCTGACAGAGCATGAATAAAATGTTTCAGAATTCTTTTATCACTGCTATAGCTTCAAAAAATGGGGTCATATGCATTATTAAACATAGTATGCAGTTGCATTTATATATTCTGTGCACTATACTTAGCATGCCCACCATTCATTGCAGTGATCCAGATACATAAATTGTTATAATGAACAGCAGCTTATGGGATACCAGCTTCTGTGAATGACATACAGGTGTACATAGATACAGAGATCTAATATATACACCAGTACTCCAGAGAGAGGGAATTGCAACATGCAACAGGGACCTGTTTTGCAAGGTATCTCACTATGTTGTTGTTTAGTACTTACTCAACAAGGTATAGTATATTGGTTAAGTAGTTGTTCCATGTATTGCTGTGCACCACAGTCTTTCATAAATGAGACTCATAAGAAAACATTAATTCCTAAACAAAACAGCAGATCTAGGTTCATTACCATTTTATGATAATGAGGAATTCTGGTGCTGCAGAGAACAGCATCACCAATGTGTGGGTGGAGAACAATGACAACAGGGTTGTTTACACCACAAGGAATTTCACTCCTGATGGGATTTTCCCTGCATTATAAACTTTTTTTTTTATTCAACACTGATGTGATGCCAAGGAGTGATAGCTGAGCCATGTCCAGTCATTCAATCCACGACCTGTAAATGACCCCATGTGTACAGAAAACAAACTTGACTGATAAAGTATTTGTGGACCGAAATGTACTCAGCTGGTGCAGACCTGGATTTTGGTCAACTGGGACCATAGGCAGGGTAACAGATTTGGGACCCCCTAAACACACAACAGTCCCCCTCCCCCAAGCAGCAGCCCCCCCACACATCCTTTCCAGTGTCCCAGTGCACCAAAATGTACTTGGTGTAGTATTTGTGGACATCCTACTTTGTATTAATTTCTATGCTTTAGGCAGAGCTTTGGGTTGGAATCCTGTGTACCAGCCCTACTCCATGACACACAGAGTTTATGCATAATGTGCCATGTGTACACTTATCTAAAGTGTATACATTTCATCGTTCCATCAGTTATAAATACACAAATATTCCAATATGTTACTTGGTTTATTTTCTTCATGTTTGTAGATATAGTTTAATAGCACATAAAAGCTAGTATATAGGAGCAAACATTGTTTTTCTACTTTCTTTTAGATTAACATGGTTCTCTACTTGTAGTATCACTAATGCATTTTTTTCACTCTTAAACATGATAATCATATCAGCCTTACTACTTTGGTGGTAAAAGGGAGGATGCTATTTTCTATACTAGACCCCTTATGCATGGGGATATGCTTCCTTATTAACTGTTAACTTTTTTTTCTTATGTCTTACCTTCTTTTATTTTTTTTTATCAAGTATGACACCCTTTTGAAAATATTGTTATCTTTTACATTATGAATATTTTATTAAGCTTAAATTTCTATAATTTATTTATTTCTTGCACAGAAAATATAAAATGTTACTTGAGCTGTAAGAATTTGTGCTGCAAACTTGGCTGCATTTTGTACCCCAAAGAGACAAAAAGACACACACACACACACACACACACACACACACACACACACACACACACACACACACACACACACGCACACACAGCTTTCCCTAGCCAACTTCGTATCATCATCAACATTTCGATGCAGTTTTGGATGTGAAGTTGTTAACTGTATGATTTAGTAAATATTTGCTGACATTCAGGCCAAGTATTTCCTACTACAAAAGGTCATACAGGGCTGTCAAAAGTGTGACCACCAATAGCAGACACGGTGCTTCCACCTGCTTATTCAGAAAATTAGGGTGTCTAATTATATGTCTTGCCTAGTTTCAAAATGCACGTATAATGGGTGCTTTTTCTTCAAAAGGATTGTTGTGGATACTTGCTTCTTTACTGACCATGGCAGTTACAACAAGTTCATTATTTATTACTCTCAGTGCATGTTTGGAATAAACTGTGTTTACACATTATGCAGATTTCTGTAGCCACAATTTTGATATCTACATCACAGATCTGTAATACATCTCCTGTTTCGTGTGATCTTTACTTGTTGCCAGTCACTGCTAAATGTGTTTATAAGATCTTGACATTCATCTGTTGCATTCTTCATTATGTAGGTCCTGTTTATTTCCCACATCTGGTGAAGTGCTATAACCTGACAGGGTACCTCAGGGTGTCGACTGAGGGGTCGCTGCCCATTCCTAGCACCCTCCAGTGCTTTGAAGTCAGCAACCATCTCTTATTTGATGTGTCAGTCCTTCCTCAGTAGACCTCTGAAATACTACCTATAAAGGAAAACCAGTTTTAATCTACTTAGGGGGTACCTTCTCAGCTTTTAAGCATCTTAATTTTTGAAGTATCAATTATTTGTATTTTCTTGTGCCTGTTACTTTAAATGTACTATTTCTAACATTTTCATGTTTGATATTTTGAACAGTGTTTTTCTTGTATTTAATGCTTATACTAAAAAATAATAATATACAAATAAAATTGGACTACATTGAATTCTTCTTAAGAAGTTCAGCCTCTAGTTCGCCTTCCTAGGCTTCCCTCACCTGAAAGAAAAAGCTGGCAAAAACATTCCCATCATGATTTTATACATATAGATAAAGATATATGTGCAGTTAAGTTGATAGAAACTGCCAAATATTGACATCTGTAATTAGCAGGTGATGTGGGGTGTAGAGGGGTTTGCCCAACCTCCAAAAATTATGTTTTTACTTTTTTTTTTTTTTTGCAGTTTTTATTTCATGTTGCAACGGGTATTACTCCATGCACATACATAGTGACCTGTCAGCATCTGTGTTGTCAACATTTTGTTGTCAACGTTAGTGACTTTAAAATATGGTGTCAACATTTGGGTATTTTGGTTTAAATGATTTAAGTGAGTAGAGATATAAATAGGTATATACACATATACTTATACTTCACCTAAACTAACTGCCCAAACTAAAAAAATCAAAAAACAGTCCCATTTCTCTATCTATCTATCTATCTATCTATCTATCTATCTATCTATCTATCTACTATCTCTATATCTATAGAGATATAGATATAGATAGATAAGTAACCCACACATGCCCACAATACCACTTAGACTTTGTTAAACAAACTTGTGAGCTTTTTCTTTCCCACTCCTTCTACAATGTATTAATTCATGTTTTGGTATTCTCTTCAGACTAACTAATTAACATTCCTTACTATTAACCTTATCTCCTACTAGAAAATTATACTTTTATTTTCCTCATCAGTTAATTTAGTGCCTTACTTCACTTAATAAATAACTTAGATATCACCATTGTCTTCATCCCTCCACACCTTAGCATTGCCCTGGTGCATGGTAGTTTGTTTTCCACTAATATTTATTCTTCCTATAGAATAGAAATCCACATTATTCTAAATTCCATGAGTTAGACAAGACCTAAACTTCCTGTCTGAATGTAGCAGGTGAATTTGCAAGCCCTTATACGATAGTGCAGATATTAGCTAAGGTTCTCTGTGCAGCTTTAATCTCTTCCACTTCTTATGCATTTCCCACACCCTTTCTACCTTATCCATCTGCGATGCCCTCATTAGCTCTTTGGTTTTGCTTTTCTTTCTTTCATACTATACTTGTGACTCTTTTCATTTTTAACTGATGCCACCTATCCCCCCATCACTAATTTCTTCCCTTCCATCTGCCCTTGCCTGGCATTTCATTCTCCTGTCCTTGAACATTTGTATATTTGGATTCCCCTACAGGGAGTTTGTTCACTTCCCTTTTCCATTCCTTTCCTTATTCAACTCTCCATCACTTACTTTCTATATGTTTCTGTCTCTCTCTCTCTCTCTCTCTCTTTCTGAACATGATTAGCTTAAATATACACCTATTATTTCTCCTCTTTGTTTTTATGATTTCTCGTATATATCCAAATCAGCCGTAGAGTTAGGCTCCTCTGCTCTTCTTTCTTTTTCTTAAAGCTCCTCTGTTTTTTGATATTACTTTGTGTTCTCTGTAGTAAAAAAAAATATCCTCAACTTGGACAACATCACTATGAAAACTAGGAAATGATAAATCAATGAAAAATACACAGATCATGGCATTAATGCACTTGTCAGTATAGCGCTTTTCCTTTTACAAGTTCCTTGTTCTCTCTTCTTCCTGCATGTCTTCATTCTCATAACTTCAGCATTGTCTTCTTTGAGTCAGACAACCTTCCACACCTCTAGATCTAATGTTGAGTGCTTCTCAGATCACTCTGCTCTCCTGCCTATCTCTCCTCAATGTGCTGTCACCCATCGGCCTAATAAACAGTCCCACTAATCGCTCCTCTCTCCATCTCTATCTTGTCATTTGTAAACAAAAACATATAATTAAGCCATAACTCATACATAAAGCAGTTGAATATACTAGTTTACTTTGCTTAATTTTTCCCTCTTGTGCCTTCTTTCATTCTGACTGACAGGAAGGTTTTCAGTTGCTTTTGCATTGCATTAAAACACTATTGATATGTCATTCTTACAAAAATGTCAGATCCATTCTGAGCTTGCCTTACAGATGCACTACTTGATATCCTTCCTAAAATCTATAATATAGAACCTGTGTGGTACTGTATCTTATTCCATCCATTCTTAAGATTTTGGGAGCACTTTCTAGGATCTTAGGATCATACAAGGTTCATAGGTTCATAGGTCTGTACTAGGTTAATGGCCCTGGAGCCTTTACAAGCCTAGCCCATATAATTACCCTGGCATTGTGCCACCTGACCTTAGTTCCCAATGCCTCTGTCGAGTGAAGCCACTGGAGTGACCCCTGAGGTGAATTTTCTATTTCCCATCCACTCATCAAGATTTCTGTTTAAGAGGGCCAGTGGGATGCTCTGCTTGACATGTATGGGAAGTCTGTTCCATAGCATGGGCAGTCTCTGGGTTATGAATCTGTCCCTCCAGCATGTTCTGTTAATTGTGGTAATGTGGTTGAGGTCTCTGGAGTGTGTGGTGTGGAGGGACTGGGATTTCTTTAGATGTAGCATTTCTAACAGAGCTGAGTCAGACATGGCTTTGAAAGTCAAGCAGAGATTGCCTCTTAGTAAGCGATATGAGACAGAGATTAGTTTGAGTTTTTTAAGTCTGTCCATATAGGACAAATGTTTAAGGCCTAGGATCCTCTTTGTGAGGTACTTTTGTGGCCTCTTCAGTTGTTGCAGGTATTTAGTGAGGTACATGCCAAATGGGGCATTGTACTCGATGATTGACCTAATGAGGGAAGAGTAGAGAGAGACAATGATTTTTTCTTCCTGGATACAAAACCCTTAGTAATGAAATGTGCCACATCGAAGGACTTTCTGACCACAGTGGCAATTTGGTAGTCAAAAGAGTGGTTGCTGTCAGCCTGTGTTCCCAGATCCTTTATAATGCCTTCTGTGTTCAGTGGACTGCCATCGATGTGGTAATTCATGGGAACCGGGTTTTTCCCAAAGGGGATGATGACACATTTATTGGCATTGAGCTTAAGGCCATCGTTCTGACTCCAGTCGTTGATCTCAGAGAGGCCTTTCTGTAGGATGTCAACATCACTTGAGGAGTTAATAATAGCTCCCAACTTCCAATCGTCTGCGAACTTTGTCAGCCAGAGTCCCTTCATGGTGGCCTGAACTTCAGAGAAGGAGATACCAAACAGGAGAGGACCCAGGACCAAACCCTGTGGGACTCCACTCATGACTGGTCATCAGTCTGCCTTGGAGTCAGCTACTGTCACACTGTGGGTTCTACCTGTGAGCCAGTTTACAACCCACCTAGTGATATAGGGGTTGATGCCTAGCTTAGTGAGGTTTTCTATGATTCCTGAGTGGGGAATGGTATCAAAGGCCTTGGCCAGATCAAGGCAAGCTGTATGAACCATCTTGCCTTCATCCACAGCTCTGGTGATTGACTCATAGAAGTTGACCAAGTTGAGCAGGCATGATCTACCCTTCACCAAATCAAACTGTGTGGGATCCAGAGTTTGGATATTCCCTATATCCTTGTTTATTAGGTCCATGATGATGCGTTCCATAGCTTTGCATATCAGACTTGTCAGGTTAATGGGGCAATAGTTCCCAGGTTCTGTAATTGCTCCTCCTTTGTGGAGAGGGATGACTGTAGCAGTGCATCATTCGGTAGGGACAAAGCCTGAGGTGAAACTGTGATTGAACAGGGCACATAGGTGAGGTGGCAGTTCACTCTGTAGTTCATGTAGAACACAGCCAGGGATATTGTCAGTTCCCATAGAAGCTGTATTCTTGGTCTTGGACAGTGCTGTTTTAATCTGTGAAGCAGTAATATTGGGTGCCTGGCAGTCTATTGGTATTGTGGCTGGTTCCTTAGTGGTGAGAGAGGGGTAAATTTGGCATTGAATCTGTTGGCCAGTATATTGGCAATATCTGTTGGCTTGCTATAGGAGGTACCATTGTGCAGTAGTTCAGAGCAAATTTGGGTATTGCCATGGAGATTCTTTACATAAATATAGAAGGCCTTGTGGTTGTCTTTACTATCTGCTGAAATTCAATTTTCATAGCTAGAGGATTTGATGAAGGATCTCAACTTTTTGTTGAGGCTGATAAGGGAGTTTTTCCAGTCTTGGAACTTCACCTTATTCCACATCAGTTTCCTCCTTTTGTTGTAAAGTATGTTTATGGCAGGAGATCATCAGATTGGCTTCCTTTTTTGGAGGAAAGCACCTTGGTTCTATTGTGTATGGTGAGATCCATGAATTTGTGTACATGTTTGTACAGTGCATTGGTGTATGATTCAGCAGTCATGCAACTGATCGCCATTTGCATGGGTATTGTGAAGTTAGCCACCTCTGTTTTTAGGAGCCCAAAGTTAGCTTTGGAGAAGTTTTTCATGGTGGTTACCTTTGCGGGGGGTGGGGGATGTGGATTTCCAAGGTGATTAGTTTGTGGTCGGATCTAACCTGGGAGGAGTTGACTACTGGTGTAGAGCAATGGTCGCCCATGTTACTAATGACCAGGTCAAGGATGTTTCTACCCCTAGTAGGGGTAAGCGTGAGCTGGTCCAGGACATTGGAATTAATGAATTCCAGGAAACGTTGGGCAAGTGTATTGGTACATGAGTAGTTTTCCCAGTTAATGGAAGGGTAGTTGAAGTTGCTCAGTATGAGAGTGTTAGGTTGGACCCTAATATTCTCCAGAGTGCTTAGGAACATGGAATGTAAGTCTTGGGACATGGTTGGGGATCTATAGCAGGCTACGAACTGAATCGCTGTCTTACCCAATGTTAGCTGCACCTGAAGTATCTCAGATGTGTTATGTTAGGCTACCAGTCTGGAGGTGTGTGCATCCTTTATAAATATGAAAACACCACTGCCTTTGGAGCTTCGGTCCAAGTTCTTGGGCCAAAAGGTGTAGAATGAGTTATAGCCTGGTAGTGAAGGGGTGTTTTCTGTTGCCTTGAACCAGGTCTCTGTTATGGCACAAATGTCAATGTTCTCCATTTTAAGGAGTGCTTTGAGCAAGTGCATTTTGAGATTTAGACTTCTAGCATTGAGCAGCATGACCCTCAGATTGCATTTGTTTGTAGCTGTTACGGTGGTAATTTGATCTTTGGAACACCACCTAAAATAGGCACTATAAGGGTGGCAAGAGCCTTTGCCAATGTCAAGAAGACCAGGGGTGACAGATGCAGGCCATCTCTGGCAAAGCATCAAGGTCTGTCAATCATGTCATCACAAGCAGATATTGGATCCCCTTAGAATGACACCAGAAACTTAGCCAATTGTTGAAATCAATTATTTTCTGCTTGTACTGTGGTATTATTCTAGGTGATGGTTGAATGCTGCTCAGGGCTAGGTTCATATCTGACTGGGCTACATAATCCAAGAGCTCCTCCATGTCTCTTTTCATGTAGTCCAGGGAGGTATGTCTCTGGTCATTTACACCTACACGTACAATGACAGGATCAAACTTTATAACTGTTGTTGAGGGACCTAAGTGCATGCGTTATGTGGTGGATCCTGGTGCTGGACAGGCAGGTGACTGTTACTTTCTCCTTATTCAACCTAATGAGTGGGGCATCAGTGTGTCTCACTATTGAGTCACCTATGACTAGTGTGTTGGGCATGTTGTTTTGCCTTAGGGGCTTTGCTTGAGTGGCACACTGTTTAGTTTAGGAGAGTTATGTGTCTTGTGATTAGTGTTGTGTTGTAGTGGTCAAGTGCATTTCTGCCTTGGAGGTCTCTGCTGTTTGGGTAGATTTTTATTGAGAGCCTCTATGAAGGTGGGTGTGTGGTTTGTGTTTTTATGTGAAGGCAGTGCTGGTGTGTCTTCTGGAGGGCTATGTGTTCCATGTGGTGTGGTGCAAGTGTTGACCTTCTCCTCTTGACCAGCTATTCCGGTCTTGGCTAGAGAGTGTTTGGCTTCTAGTTTGGCTATATAAGTGCATCTCTCACAAGTCTGAGTGTTGGGAGGTAAGAGGAGAGGGTTGTCAGTGTACATGAGGCAGTTGCTACATTGCCTCAGGATGTCCAAGTCCACCAGGCTAATAGGAGAAAGCAAGCTTAGAATTTAGAATTATTATTTTTTTTTAAGTGGAAAGGGAGAAAGGAGGAGCAGAAGATAATTTAAGATTATGAAACTAAGTGGGTTGGCCTTCTGAAATGTTCTCTCTGTATTAGGTAGAATGAGCTAATGACATTAGACTGGGAGGAGTGTCCCAGATCAAATTTAGAGAAGGGGCGGGCAACTGCAAAGCCACCAAGTATAAGAACAGGATAGCAATAGTAAAGGAGGGTGGGGAACTCAATCAGTCATATGATATACTCCTTGGCAGGAAATGAGAGCAAACAAACAAAAACAGATGTTTAACAAATGGAGAAAATTTCCAGTTAATACCTCACACACAGTGAAACTAGCTAGAAAAGATTTACAAACAGTGTGACAGTAAAAGCCTTATTTATAAGGCCCTGTGAGGCAGACAATTTTAGTGCAACCATGCAGATTATTTTATAGCTATAAAATACAGTAAAAAGTATGCAGCAGACAATAAAAGTGCTATAAATATCTATAATAATTACTAGGCTAATGACCCCAGAGCCATTAAAAGCCTAACAAAGTTCAATTCATAATCCTAAGAGGGTCTGGTTCAAGCAGGCACTAAAATCAGCACCTATTGCCCCTGTCCAAAAGGGACACAGGTGGAACCCCCAGGGTGAATTTCCAGTTATCCATCCAAATTGGGCTTAAATAGGGCCAATGAGGAGATTTGTTTAATATGAATACCAAGCTTGTTTTAAAGGTGGGGCAACCTCTGTGAGACAAACCTGTCTCTCCAGCAAGTTCTGCTGTCACATACCAGGTAAGGTCCTTTGAGTGAGTGACCCGTCTGCCATTTGACTTGCGAAGATGCAGCATTTCCATTAAAGCTGAGTCAGAGATTGCACTGTAGGCAAGACACAGGTCACCACTAAGCAGTCTGTATGACACAGAGTAAAGTGACAATGATTTCAGCCTGTCCAGATAAGACATATCTTGAAGACCCTGAATTTTCTTTGTAGGGAACCTTTGTGGTCTCTCCAGTTGCTGCAGGTGTTTGGAAAGGAACATACCAAAGGGAGCATCGTATTCTGTTATTGACCTGAGGAGGGAAGAGTACACAGGGGTTATAACCTCTTTTTTTCTGGAGGTAATGCCCTTACTTATGAGATGAGCAATATAAAATGCCCTTATTACAACTGTGGATACAAGGTGATCGAAGTTAAGGTTGCTGTCCACCTGTGTGCCCAGATCTCTCACCACTGATTGTGTGCTTAGAGTATTTCTTTTGATGTTGTAGTTTGCAGGAACATCACCCTTCCTGAAGGGGATGATAAGGCATTTTTTGTGTTACGTTTAAGACCATGACTTTGGCACCAGTCATTTGCCTGTGTAAGACCTTCTTGCAGGATGTTGATATTGCTAGGGGTTTCAATGATTACTCCTGCAGTCATCAGCAAACTTTGTGGGCCAATGACCTTTAATTTTAACCTGCACTTTGGAGAAGTAGATTCCAAACAGTAGGGGTCCCAGAACCGATCCCTGTGGAGCACCACTGGTTACAGGTCTACTGGAGGAGGCGGAATCCCCTATTTTGACTGTATGAGTTCTATCGGTAAGCCAGTTTGCAACCCACATGACAATATATGAGTTGATGCTCAGCTGGGTGGGTTTATCAATGATGCCTGAGTGAGGGATTGTGTCAAAGGCCTTGGCTAAGTCTAGGTAGGCTGTATGCACAGATGTGCCCCCTTCTAGGGCTTTGGTGACTGTTTAAAAAAAGTCCAACACATTTATCAGACATGATCTCCCTCTGACAAAGCCAAACTGGGTTGGGTTGAGCATTTGGAGATTTCCTATATCTTTGTTAATAAGGTCTATGATGA
Source organism: Protopterus annectens (assembly GCF_019279795.1). Classification (NCBI taxonomy): domain Eukaryota; kingdom Metazoa; phylum Chordata; order Ceratodontiformes; family Protopteridae; genus Protopterus; species Protopterus annectens. The sequence continues at coordinate 269,506,775 of NC_056741.1, read as the reverse complement.
TTCCTTCCATGGCCTTGCAGATAAAGCTTTCAGACTAATGGGTCTCTAGTTCCCAGGGTCCATGGATGCACCAACTTTGTGTAAATGGATGACAGTAGCCATTTTTCATTCCATTGGGTGGTTAAAGCCAGTGCTGTGACTGAAAAGCCTGCTTGATGGTGATGCTAATTTCTGTTTTAACACATGTAGAACACAGCCTGGGATGTTGTCTGGTCCCATAGAGGCTGTGCTTTTGGCCTTGGAGAGGGCATTTAAGATCTACTCCTTGAAGATACTAGGTGGGGGACAGTGTTAGGGATGCTTTGGGGTATATGTGATGGGGACAGGGGAGTGAAGTTTTCACTGAACTTTTCATCCACCAGGTTTGCTGTATCCACAGGTTCTATATATATGTAGGACCATTAACTAAGAGCTCAGCACAAAGCTGGGCCTTACCTTTTAGGTTATGGATGTAACTAAAGAATGCCGAGTGGTTATCCTTAGTTAGGGAAGCTAATTTGGATTCGTAGTTAGCTTTGGAGGATTTCACCAGGAGTCTTATTTGCTTGTTTAAGTTGAGGAGGCAGTGTTTCCAATTTTCAGACCATTTAAGACCATTCCTTCCTATCATCTTCTAATAAGGTCTCATCCTTGCGTCTTTCACCTACTGTGTACAGGTCCTTATCCATTCATTTATAATCTCTAATGTTGCTACCTCCCAGTTTTCCATTGCCTTTATTTGTTACAGCATTATGCTTTGTCTCTTTCCCTGTACTTATATTCTCTTATTAGCAGTTTCTAGTGTAATTAGTTCTTCATCGTTCTCATCCATCAGGGTTTTGTTTGCGCCTGCTTAACATTTTTGGTTGACAGTTATCATAACTTTCTTCCAATTAATATAACTCATTAGTACCTAATAACCAAAAGGAGTATGGCTGGTAGTATAAAGAAGCAATAAACAACACAAAATCAGTCACCAAGTGCAGCGGACCACAGCTGTATTCAAGATGTAAACCAAGAAACTGCCACAACACATTTCCTGTGAGCAATAAACCGGAAACGAAACCTCCAGTTAAAATCAAATTTTAATGTAGAAAATTGCCACAACACGTTTTCACTATTGATACATTAACGTTGCTAAATATCACAAGACGTTTTCGTAAGAGTAGTACTCAAACTTCTTCAGATGAAAAAATCTTCTGAACATACACTTCCCTTTTTTATATCTTTTCAAATAATCAATTAAATAAACAAATGAATTAATATTTAAAGAAACATGTTGGCATACAATTAAATAGGATATAAAATCATCCCTTTCATAATAGAAAATCTTAAAACCAAATACAAAATATATTGCTAAAAAATACCATTTTATAGTTTAAATATAAGCTGGACAAATAAATAAAGCTGTATTATCATATAAACTACCCTTGAAATACAAAAAGAAACACAAAACTAAAATTCATAAAAAAATATATATTTTTACTTGATGCCATTTCACAATTTCACTGTTCTAAGCTTAAGCAAGGGAACAACAGAAATATGTTCATTCATACCCGGGTATTTGTTAGCTTCAAATACCACTTGCCAGTATGTCTCTCTAAATTCCAACCTGGTTTCCCAGGGGCCTACCCTCAATTCCCTAGACACCATTTCTACCACAAAGAAATGGTATTTGGCTTGGGGGCATGAAAGAGTGTGTTTGAATAAGGCATTTCTAGGATTACCCTTCTGGATGTCATTGATGTGTTCGTATAGCCTACATTTGAGGGTTCTCTCAGTCGTGCCCATATAAAATCCTTCACACTCTTTACATAGAGCTATATACACTAGGCTCATAGGTTCATAAGTTCATAGGTTCATAGGTTCATACTAGGCTATCTGCCCTAGGGCAATTTTAAGCCTAGCCAGAGTGTGTTTGGCTTTTGCCACCCAATTTAAATTAATTTTGCTATGCCCTTTTTCGAGGTTAGTATACTGTGCCTCTGTCTAACAGTGACACAGAAGTGATACCTGGGGTAAACCTATGATTCCTCATCCACTCATCAAGATTCCTCTTGAAGAGAGTCAATGAGGGACTCTGCCTAACCTGGACTGGGATTTTATTCCAGAGTGACGGGAGCCTCTGGGTTATGAATCTGTCCCTCCAGCATGTCCTATTTATTTCAGTGCTGAGGTTCAAGTCTCTCGAGCACGTAGCTTGATGGGATTTGGATTTCCTGAGGTGCAGCATGTCCATTAATTCCGGGTTGGACATGGCTTTATACGTCAGGCACAGATCGCCTCTGAGCAGGCGGTATGCCACTGAGTAGAGCTGGAGTTTCTTTAACCGGGCAGCATATGGCATCTGTTTGAGCCCTTTGATCCTCTTGGTGAGGTACTTTTGGGGTCTTTCCAGTTGCTGCAGGTGTCTGGTAAGGTACATCCCAAAAGGGGCATTGTACTCAATTATGGGCCTGATGAGGGATGAGTAAAGAGGCACGATGACCTCCCCTGATCTAGATGTGAATCCCTTCATGATTAGGTGGGCTATATAAAATGTTTTTCTAACCACTTTGGCCACGTGGTTGTCAAATGAGAGATTGCTATCAATTTGGGTCCCTAATTACTCTTCCGTACTTAATGGATTACCACCTATGTGGTAATTTGTGGGCACTTTGTTTTTGCCAAAGGGGATGGCTATACGCTTTTTGGCGTTTAGCTTGAGGCCATGGCTCTGGCACCAGTTGTCTGTTTCTATGAGGCCCTTTTGGAGGATGCTTGTGTCGGCTGGAGAGTCAATTATAGCACCCAGTTTGCAGTCATCTGTGAACTTGATCAGCCACAGTCCTTCCATGTTGGCCTGTACCTCCGAGAAATATATACCGAACAGGAGAGGTCCCAAGACTGAGCCTTGTGGGATGCCACTTGTAACTGGTTTGGAGTCTGACATGGCTCCAGCAATTCTAACCATGTGGGTTCTGTCCTTGAGCCAGTTTGCAACCCATCTAGTGACATAGGGGTTTATATTTAAGCTGGTGAGATTATCTATAATGCCCGAGTGGGGTATTGTATCAAAGGCTTTTGCGAGGTCCAGGTAGGCTGTGTGGACCACCATCCCCTCGTCAATGGCCTTGGTGACTGTTTCAAAGAAATCAACCAGGTTTAAGAGGCAGGATCTGCCCTTAACAAAGCCGAACTGGGTAGGATCCAGTGTCTGTAGGTCCCCAATATCTTTTTTTATGAGGTCCATGATGATCCTTTCCATAGCTTTGCAGACCAAGCTAGTCAGGCTTATGGGACGACAGTTTCCAGGATCCGTTGAGGCACCACCTTTGTGGAGAGGGACCACTGTTGCTGTACGCCACTCTTTGGGTACATATCCTGTGGTAAGGCTGAGACTGAACAGTAGTTTTATGTTTGGGTTTAGCTCTTCTTGGAGTTCATGTAGGACACAGCCCGGGACACCGTCTGGTCCCATTGATGCTGTGTTTTTTGCTTTGGAGAGGGCGGTTCTTACCTGAGCATCTGAGATGTCAGAGGGGCAGCACTCTGCTGGGATAGATATTTGCCCTTTTGGTGGGGGGGGGGCGGTGTTTGCGCTGAACCTGTCAGCTAGGATGTTGGCAATGTCTGTGGGTTCGGTGTATTTTTTGTTATTTTGGACTAATTCTGAGCATATCTGGGAATTCCCACCCAGGTTCCTAACATAACTAAAGAAAGCATTGTGATTATCCTTAGTGTCCTGTGCAAGTTTTCTCTCGAAGCTGGCCTTAGACGATTTTATGAGTGCCCGTAGTTTTTTGCTAACACTGATCAGAGATGCCTTCCCTTTTTGGGATTTTGCTCTATCATGTAGTAGCTTCCTCCTTCTATTGTATAGTTTGTTTATGGCTGGGGTCCACCAGACAGGACATCTGTCTTTGGAGAATTGGGTCTTGGTTTTATTTGGGATTGCATGATCCATGCATTCCTGAAGGTGTTCATAGAATGCATTTATAAAGGATTCTGCGGTCTGGGCCGTATTTTCCACAGGACCGAGGTCTTTGAAGGATTCCACCTCGGCTTTGAGGAGTGTGAAATTTGCTTTAGAGAAGTTTTTCACTGTGGTTTTCTGGGCAGGGGGTGGGGTTGGGATGTGGATATCCAGTGAGATTAGTTTATGGTCTGATCCTACCAGTGAGGGATACACTTCTGGTCTGGAGCATAGAGTTCCCATGTTGGTGATGATCAGGTCCAGTATGTTTTCCCCTCTTATGGGAGTGGTAACAAGTTGTTCCATAGCATTTGAGTTTATTAATTCTAGGAACCTTTGAGCTAGGGTGTTGGAGCTAGAGTAATGCTCTCAGTCTATGTTTGGGTAGTTGAAGTCGCCCAATATAATGGTGTTTGGAGAGACCTTCATATTTTCCAGTGTTCTCAGGAAGGCCGAGTGGGGTTCCTGGGTTTGGGAGGGTGGTCTGTAGCAGGCTATAAACTGGAAGGCAGTTTTACCCACTGTTAGTTGCACATGGATAGTCTCTGATGCTTCGTGCTGTGCCACCAACCTGGAGGTGTGGGTATCTTTGATGACGAATATTGATACTCCCCCTCCTTTTCTGGTTCGGTTCAGGTTTTGGGGCCGAAAAGCATGGTATGAGGTATAACCTGGTAGTGCTGGGGTGCTCTCGGGAGCCATGAACCAGGTTTCTGTTACTGCACAGATATCGATGTTCTCCATGCTAAGGAGAATTTCGAGTGCATGCATCTTGAGGTTTAGACTTCTGACGTTGAGTAGCATTATGCTTAGTTTCTTATCCCTTATGATACCTATGGAGGTGGGTTTGTCTTTTGAGCCTTGCCTAAAATAGGCACTATGGGGGTAGCAAGAGCCTTTGCCAATATCCAAAAGCCCAGGGGTGGCAGGTGCAAGCCGTCCCTAGCGTAGCATCGTGGCTTGTCGAGCATGTCATCCCAGGCTGACAGGCATTGGATCCCCTTTGAATGACACCAATACTTAAGCCAATTGTTGAAATTGATCATCTTGTCTTCATATTGTGGCATCATTCTTGGTGAGGGTAAGATGCTACTCAAGGTCAGGGTCATACCGGCCTGGGCCACATGTTCAGAGAGCTCCTCTATGTCTCTTTTCATGTAGTCCAGGGAGGTACATCTCAGGTCATTCACACCAGCATGGACAATGACTGAGTCATATTTGTACTTGCCTTGGAGTGACCTGAGTGCTTGTGTTATGTGGCGGATCCTAGCGCCTGACAGGCAGCTCACCGTGACCTTCTCCTTGTTCAGCCTGGTGAGCAGGACGTCAGTGTGCCTGACGATAGATTCACCTATTACAAGTGTATCAGGTGTGTTGTTTAGCCTTAAGGGCTGTGACTGTCTGGCACACTGGCTTTGTGAGCTATGTGTTGAACGTGTTTTGTTTTGGGGTAGTGGTTGCTTGGGTGTCTGCTTTGGAGGTCTCTGCTGCTTAGGCAGATTTTTATTTAGAGCCTCTGAGTATGTTTTTGTGAGTTTATGTGTTTGGTTTGCTGTCGTGGTAGGTCTATGTGAGACTGGAATTGTAGTGAGTGTGGTTTCCTTCTCCTCCTGACAGGTTTCGCCAGTACTGAGTTGAGAAAGCTTAGCCTCCAGTTTGGCTATATGGTTGCATCTCTCACATGTGTTGGAATTTGTTGGGAGGAGGAGAGGGTTGTCTGTGTACATGAGGCAGTTGTAACATTGCCTCAAGATTCCCAGATTCACCAGCTGGACCAAAGAGGAGATTGACAACTGACCTTTGGACATGCTAGAATAGAACTGGGAATTCCTTTATAATTGAAAAAAAAAGGGCCAGTGGGGAACAAGATGCTCAATGGGAGTTTGTGAGGGTGTAGTGCTTTTAATTTTTTAGTGCTGACTTATATAATTGCTTTAGTGAGCAAGTGCCAGGTAACTTAAATGCAATGTGTTACAGGTAACGTAAATGCAAAAATGACAAACTTTCTTTCAAGTGAAACAAGGAAATAAGTACAGTAAGCAATGCAGATGTCACTAGGGATCCACAAAAGTGCTGAAAAGCCGTATTTTAGGTGGAATTAGCATTTCAGGGAAATGACAAGCAAACAAGCATACAAACAAAGCTAGATTCAGTAGGCCTGGATCTAGTCTATGCTACAGCAAACAAGGTGTACCAATTTCAGTAAAAAACAGTTCAAATATGCAAGCACTATAAGCCTTTAACCTGAAATTCCCAGCTCAGAAGGGCAGAGTCCAGCCTCTCCTCCCACAAGAGTGCAGACCACGAACCTTCTTAATGTAAAATAACAGGCCTGAAGCCCAAGTGCTTAAACCAGAACTAATACACTTTTAGAATAACAGACACTGAGCCCTCAATCAGCAGTTCCCAACTTAGAAGGATGTAAGCTACCTGTCCTGCCACCACAGTGCAGGCCACAAATGTTCCTAATGTAAAACAACTGGTCTGAGCCAAGTGCTTAATCCAAAAGACTTAGAATGATAGCTAAACTTTAATCAAGTTACTACCAAGCAGTAATAAATACAATTAAATACTTTAAAAAATGCCTGGATTAGTGCTCAAGTTATACAAACAAAGCTAGATTCAGCAGGCCTGGATCTAGTCTATGCTACAGCAAACAGGGTGTACCAAATTAGTAAGAAGCAGTTCAAATATGCAGGCACTATAAGCCTTTAACCAGAAATTCCCAGCTCACAAGGGCAGAGTCCAACCTCTCCTCCCACAAGAGTGCAGACCACAACCCCTCCTAATGTAAAATAACTGGCCTGAAGCCCAAGTGCTTAAACCAGAATTAATACACTTTTAGAATAACAAACACTGAGCCCTCAATCAGCAGTTCCCAACTTAGAAGGATGTAAGCTACCTGTCCTGACACTACAGTGCAGAGCACAAACCTTCTTAATGTAAAACAACTGGTCTGAAGCCCAAGTGCTTAAACTAAAAGGCTTAGAGTGAGTTAAACCAAGCAGTAATAAATACAATTGAGTACTTTTAAGATGACGCAAAAGCAAAATAAAGTAAGAAGAAACACAAATACAGTAAAAGCAGATACATTTTTTTTTTTTTTTGAGTGAGCAAATGAGATGGGCCTAGGAGGAGTATCCAAGTGCAAATTTACAAGAGGGGCGGGCAGTTTCAAAGCCACCAAGATTAACACCAACACAAAAACAGGGAGGGTGGGCGGGAAACTACTGAAAAACAGAGTCACAGCTTCCAGCTAGATATTCCTCAATGCAACACAAACAAATTACTTTAAGTCATGTATTATTTGATAAACGTGCAGATAAAAGTTACTTAGCTTCACTTATGCATTCAAGTTGATAGCAATTACTAACAAATAATAAAATTCAGCAAGCACTGACTGAAGGGCAGAGTCAAAACTTCCAGTTCAGTTAATATTCTTGCAACACAGTTAAATCAATTTAAATACTGTATTCTTTGAAAAAAAGTGCAGATAAAGGTACTTAAATTCTCTTATACATCCAGTTGAATGCAGCTAGATCTTAGCTGGCCAAAGCTGAGGTTTTTAAGCAGAAAATATTTCAAACTGTACCACTTAAATAGGCGAAGACAGGAAATCAAAGAATGTGGCTACCCCCACACTTGCAATTACCTACTGAAAAACAGAGTCACAGCTTCCAGCTAGATATTCCTCAATGCAACACAAACAAATTATTTTAAATTGTGTATTATTTGATAAAAGTGCAGATAGAAGTTACTTAGCTTCACTTATGCGTTTAAGTTGATAGCAATTACTAACAAATAATAAAATTCAGCAAGCACTGACTGAAGGGCAGAGTCAAAACTTCCAGTTCAGTTAATATTCTTGCAACACAGTTAAATCAATTTAAATACTGTATTCTTTCAAAAAAAGTGCAGATAAAGGTACTTAAATTCTCTTATACGTCCAGTTGAATGCAGCTAGATCTTAGCTGGCCAAAGCTGAGGTTTTAAGCAGAAAATATTTCAGAGTGTACCACTTAAATAGGCAAAGACAGGAAATCAAAGAATGTGGCTAACCCCACACTTGCAATTACCTACTGAAAAACAGAGTCACAGCTTCCAGCTAGATATTCCTCAATGCAACACAAATTACTTTAAATCGTGTGTTATTTGATAAAAGTGCAGATAAATGTTACTTAGCTTCACATATGCGTTCAAGTTGATAGCGATTACTAACAAGCAAGCACTGACTGACGATCAGAGTCAAAACTTCCAGTTCAGTTAATATTCTTGCAACACAGTTAAATCAATTTAAATGCTGTATTTTTTTTAAAAAAGTGCAGATAAAGGTACTTAAATTCTCTTATACGTCCAGTTGAATACAGCTAGATCTTAGGCGGCCAAAGCTGAGGTTTTTAAGCAGAAAATATTTCAAACTGTAGCACTTAAATAGGCAAAGACAGGAAATCAAAGAATGTGGCTACCTCCACACTTGCAATTACCTACTGAAAAACAGAGTCACAGCTTCCAGCTAGATATTCCTCAATGCAACACAAACAAATTACTTTAAATCATGTATTATTTGATAATAGTGCAGATAAAAGTTACTTAGCTTCTCATGCATTCAAGTTGATAGCAATTACTAACAAATAATACAATTCAGCAAGTACTGACTGAAGGGCAGCGTCAAAACTTCCAGTTCAGTTAATATTCTTGCAACACAGTTAAATAAATGTAAATATTGTATTCTTTTAAAAAAAAGTGCAGCTAAAGGTACTTAAATTCTCTTATACGTCCAGTTGAATGCAACTAGATCTTAGCCGGCCAAAGCTGAGGTTTTTAAGCAGAAAATATTTCAAACTGTACCACTTAAATAGGCAAAGACAGGAAATCAAAGAATGTGGCTACCCCCACACTTGCAGTTACCTACTGAAAAACAGAGTCACAGCTTCCAGCTAGATATTCCTCAATGCAACACAAACAAATTACTTTAAATTGTGTATTATTTGATAAAAGTGCATATAAATGTTACTTAGCTTCACTTATGCGTTCAAGTTGATAGCAATTACTAACAAGCAAGCACTGCCTGAAGGGCAGAGTCAAAACTTCCAGTTCAGTTAATATTCCTGCAACACAGTTAAATCAATTTAAATACTGTATTTTTTGAAAAAAAGTGCAGATAAAGGTACTTAAATTCTCTTATACGTCCAGTTGAATGCAGCTAGATCTTAGCCGGCCAAAGCTGAGGTGTTTAAGCAGAAAATATTTCAAACTGTACCACTTAAATAGGCAAAGAAAGGAAATCAAAGAATGTGGCTACCCCCACACTTGCAGTTACCTACTGAAAAACAGAGTCACAGCTTCCAGCTAGATATTCCTCAATGCAACACAAACAAATTACTTTAAATTGTGTATTATTTGATAAAAGTGCAGATAAAAGTTACTTAGCTTCACTTATGCGTTCAAGTTGATAGCAATTACTAACAAATAATAAAGTTCAGCAAGCATTGACTGAAGGGCAGAGTCAAAACTTTCAGTTCAGTTAATATTCTTGCAACACAGTTAAATCAATTTATATACTGTATTCTTTGAAAAAAAGTGCAGATAAAGGTACTTAAATTCTCTTATACGTCCAGTTGAATGCAGCTAGATCTTAGCCGGCCAAAGCTGAGGTTTTTAAGCCTGCCCCTGAGAACTGCAGTTGGAATAATTATAAGCTTCTATCCATTTTTTCCTAGCTGTTATAAATACTTTCTGTTGTTGAAGAATATATTTACATTGTGGGCATGCCCCACATTTATATGTTCCCTTAGATTTATTGGAAAATATGGAAGGGGAATTGTTACCTTCTAATAAGTTCTTTATGTTAAACCCCTTCCGAAAAACTGTTTTAATGGTCTTCCCCTTTAAATTAGGTAAATCTGTATATTCATTGAATTTAGCCCATTCACCCTCAACTATATTTTTTATTGTATAAGCATTCACACTAAAATCGGTAATAAACATGTTGTTAAATATAGAACCTACTTCACCTTGCTCTGGCCCTATTGGTACATTAGCTTGTATTAGTCCAGACCCTAAAACAGGTTTAAATTTCCCTTGTCTATTACCACATACCTCCCTTTGTATATCCATTATTATTGATATTTGAAAAGATATAAAAAAGGGAAGTGTATATTCAGAAGATTTTTTCATCTGAAGAAGTTTGAGTACTACTCTTACGAAAATGTGTGGTGATATTTAGCAACATTACTGTATCAATAGTGAAAACGTGTTGTGGCAGTTTTCTACATTAAAATTTGATTTTAACTGGAGGTTTCGTTTCCAGTTAAATGCTCACAGGAAACATGTCGTGGCAGTTTCTTGGTTCACATCTTGAATACAGCTGTGGTCCACTGCACTTGGTGACTGGTTTTGTGTTGTTCATTAGTACCTTACTTACTCTGCTAGACAAAAATTAGACACTTGTTTTCTAGTCCCCGCATTGTTATATGCCTCTACTATCCTAACCAATTTCAGCTCCTCTCAATCAGCCAAGCTACAACAATGCTACAATAAAGTAGCCAAATTCGCAATCAACCAGCAGTATCGATCACATCACTGCCTCTCATTAGGTTCACAGGTTCATAGGCTAGCAACTACAAGGGCCTTTTTAAGCCTGGCCCTGCATTCAAAATCTCTGACAAGTTCTGGTACACTTGATAAGTGTAAGCAGGGCTTGGGAAATGAACCATTTACAGGTTGCCTGTGTACATTAGAGACATAGTTGCAAAGCCAAGGATGAATTTCCTGTTCCCCAACCAATTGTCCAAGTTACACTTGAATTGGGTGAGGGAGTTACTCTGCTTCACATGGATGGGGAGCCTGTTCCACATAAGGGGTGGTCTCTGGGATACATACCTATATCAACAGCAGGTACTATTTTTATCACACGCAAGGTTTAAGTCTTTAGAACAGGTAATTCTTGTGCTGTTTGCTTTTTGAATATCTACAAGGTCCATCAGAGTGGGGTCTGACAATGCCCTGCATGCCAGGCATAGATCTTCCATCAACAACCTGTAGAAGACAGAATACAAGGAGAGGACCTTGAGGTACTCTGCACAGGACATTTTACTTGCGCCTTGTATTCTTTTAGTGAGGAACTTCTGTGTATGTTCCAATTGTTGGATATTCCTGGTTAGGTACATAGCACAAGCAGCAATGTACTCGATGACAGGTCTAATAAATGCCAAATACAGTGGAACAATGACTTCCTTGGACCTTGGTGCCATACCTTTGTTTATACGTTGTACAACATAGAATGATTTCCTTACTACTGTAGATACGTGATGGTCAAAGGGTAGATTACTGTCTATGTATGTCCCTAAGTTTCTGACTACTGGGTCAACTCTAAGGGTTGTGTTGTCAATATGATAGTTACTAGAGGTGGATAATTTCACAAAGGATAATATTATGCATTTCTTGGCATTTAGTTTTAGTCCATAACTCTGATACCAGTTGTTTGTGTCAGCCCTTCCTGAAGAACATTTGTGTCAGTGTGGGATTCAATGACAGCTCCTTATTTGCAATCATCTGCAAATTTAGTCAGCCAGAGACCATTGACACTGGCCTTGACTTCAGAGAAGTAAATACCAAAAAGGAGTAGGTCCAAGGACTGATACCTGATGGATTCCATTTGTGACTGGCCTCTTTGCAGACGTGGACTCCCCAAGTCTAACTTTCTGGGTCTTGTCTGTGATTGGCTATCCACCAGGTGACATATAGGTTTGTACCTAACCTCTAAAACAACTAAACTGGCTTGATCAAAATAATTCTCTATTTTGTTCACAATTAATTGCAACTTCAAATTACCTATATGCTCCATTGATAAAATCATTATTCTCCGTAACTAAAACTAATAACAATGTAGGACACTCCCTGCATTCCCCCACTGTATTGCTAATAGCTGGAATACCATCCCACTCCACTTAAGAACAGTTTTCAACCTAAAAAATTTTAAACGTCAACTGAAGCAACACCTGATAGATTAAAGGTTCTGCACCTGCATCACCCTGGTTAAACTGGTACTGATGTAGCTGTCTGAATTTGTGTCATAACTCTCTGCTGCACAAAACATTATGCACCATACCTCTCATCCTCTTAACACAAAAAAATACTGACAAAGCCAAAAATAATGGTGGGGGGAGGGGGGGACAAAGGCCCAGAAATGAAAAGGACAGGTTCTAAATGCTGCTCTTGTAAATTTAAAAAGTTGGCAGAATAACAGGTTAGCTCAAATGACTGTCATTATTTTATGACGTCGATCTTAAATGATTTGTAGAAAACCACATTTTTTTTTGTTGAAGAGATCAAAAATATGATAAAACTCATCACATTCTGCAAAAGTCTTGACAGCTGAGAGGTATGCAATGTACTATTATAAGAGCTATACCCACTTCTGTCATCTCATTTCCATAATCTGCCTGTGTGCTCCCCTTCTTCCTTCCTTTGGACGCTGTAACTCTTTATCTTATTTTCCCATGTCTTATATTTTGAGCAAGTCTTAATAGTCACAGATATTGTGTAAAACCCAACAGTTTATGCATATTAATGATACTGATCTGTGTGTACCTCCCTGTATTTAAAAAAATGTTCATATACAACCCATGGAATTATCATTTATATATATATATATATATATATATATATATTGTCAAAACTGTTGTTTAAGTGATGTGACTGATGTCAAGGATGTCTGAATAATGCAACTGTCGTTCATGAATGAGCCTGACTGTAAATGATGAAACAGTTCAAATGATGTCCATTATGTCTGTATAATAGAGCTTTACTCCACTGGAAAAGAGCACTGCTCAGTCAGACTTTAACAATAAACAAATGACAATAAATAAATAAATAAATACATACATACATGCATGCATGCATACATACATACATACATACATACATACATACATACATAAATCATCTGTCATATACATTTACTACTTCCACTATGGAATTCATGTAATACCTCTTCCTCTTTCAAATTATGGTGAGGATCAGTGACTAAGAAATCCAGGTCAAATCTCCATGTGAGTTTTATTCATTCCTGTCTCCAGATTATGCTATATCTCCTAAAGAATACATCTGAATAATCAGGGGAGAGTTTTGAGTTAGAAACATCTATGCAGGGGCCTTACTTCATTCACTCCTATATTACAAGGGATCGACAGGAGCACCATATGTACCTGTTTTTTTTCGATTTCTCCGTTCTCAGTCTCTACCATGGGAATCAGGTCAATTTGGAAGCCCATGTAATCAGCAGCCTTCATGTGAAGGTCTCCCACTCTTTTCTAAATCATTTTTTGCATTTAGTTTTCTAAATTTGTTTGCCCTCCACATTCATCACCTCTGTAAATTTTCAGTGTTTTGTTGACACTGCATTTCTAAATTAGGATGTTATATGTTACTGCCCACTCAACATCTTTATCGGTCAATCCATTTTCCCTTGCACACAGGTGTCCTCCAAGCCTCTTCTTTTATTTTCGTTTTCTTCATCGTACACAGCAGGTATTGTAGACTTTTTGACCTTCATTTGTATTCTTTTCCTTCAGATGAACAGAGAGCTCTTAGGTTATACACAACACCTGCCTTTTTTTTATAAAGCCAAATGCTTCAGAGTACAGCTAGATGTTTTCCACTTATGTTATAGTAACAAGCCCAAGCAAGTATGAACATGGCTGGCATGTTGGGCTGAGAGCATTATTAAAGACTGAGATGCCATTGTGCATGTAGGAGCCAGTATACTGGACCATTCTTATTTTCTTTAAGGGAACTCTACACATCTCTAATGACTCCTTGATTAAGGAAGATTTCTTTATTAAGATTGTTGTCAGGTTTAGACATGTAAGCCATACTGTGTAGATTATTTTTTGTTTACGGGCATTATTTTGCAAAACATAATAGTACTGTGTGACTTGTCTTCAAATGCTGCAGGGTCATGGTCAGGACAGATGCAATAAACAAATAATTCCACTAGTCAGTAATGTTTTTCTTGAGTGCGCAATATAGCAGCATGGCATTTTGATTTAGAGCATGAACAAGCTGCATCTGAGGTACCAACAATGATATATAACATTAATTAGTATTATTCACCCAGTAAAGATTGTGATGTTGGTCATTATTATGCTATGAGCTAGCAAATGAAAAAAAAAACTACAGTATTATAATCCTGATGGTTGTGAATGCACACGCATCATCTTTCACATTCACCTGTAAAATATACACTTATACACTAAGATATATTTACTTGTAAGTTTTCCATGCAGAAGTCACACAGAGTTTTTAGAACAAAAGTATTTTTATTGGGTATACCATAAAATAGGATAACATGTCTAAAACATTAATAAAGAAAGAAACAACTGCTGAAATTAAACCAACAAAGCATTTTGCAGTAATATGCAGTTCGGGTTGACACCCACATGGACGGTAATGTCTAAGCTCTTAACTATTTCCAGGGCTAGTAGTCTTTTAAAATGTATCCTCCAATGAAAAAGTTTGAAGAAACTCAAAATGATTTTCTGAGCAACAAAGTCTTTCTCAGCGCAATAGTCTCTCAGAAAAAAATCTGTCATCTCAGAAACATACAAATTAATAATCCAAAAGTGTCTTACCATGTATGAGGGACTATCAGTGAAACAATTGAAGTCTTTACTAGCAATCCTCTGGTTAAGACAATTCCAGTACTCTATTATCAGGACTTTCATTGGCAATCATAAACCACAGGTAAACATCCATTTCTGAGATATTTGCTTTTCTTCAGTCTGTCTAGTTTACAAAACAACATGAGATTCATATGAATTCAAAATCAAAATGACTTCTGCCACAGTCAATGTTCCCTCACCTTAAAAAGACACAGATACTAAATTGTTCCATGTTACCTGGCCATTGGGTATTTCAGCTTAAAGGGCCAAGGCACTTTTTCTCTTTACAAGTGTGGTTTCCTATATGCTAGCTTGATTAACCCTTACCAAATACAGCTCCACCCACGTACCTAAGCTTTGGCTCATTAAAAGACGTTTCTCTATTGCTAAAATCTATTAACTAAGAATTCACTGGGAGGAACCACTATACTATATTACACTGTGTTTGTATGTTGTATGTTTATGTGTCTGTGTGAGGTGAGGGTGAGAGGGAGAGAGAGAGAGAGAGAGAGAGTGTGTGTGTGTGTGTGTGTGTGTGTGTGTGTGTGTGTGTGTGTGTGCGCGCAGGGGATGTGTGAATAACATCATGATAACTTGCTACATAAATCCCGAATTCCATGCTACACAGTTGAAAGTGATATGCTTTCACTATACATAACTCTCCACTGTACAGATTTTCACAGAATGTCCAGATTTTTGCCTCATATTTTTTCTTCTTTTTTCATAAAATTGTGGTTTTCTGGCAAATTACTGGCAAATCAATAAAGATTGAAGTTAGAAAATAATGACATTCATTTGAGTTTTAGACTTCATACCCTTCAGAAAATTCATGCTAATTCAAAACCTGTTATTCTATCAACTTTCTAAGTTTGTAAAAGCAGTATTTAAAAATTGTCCCTACTTTTACCTTTGTCCTACTTTTATTTATGACTTTGTCCAAATTCCTTGCTCTAAGAGGTTGAGAGGTATGTACTACATTAATAATCTAATAAATTTATTTTATTTTAAATGAACCTACCCTCACTACAGCTGAAGAAAGTAAACAAATTAGCAGCTATTTATTTGACTTGCTTGTTCAAACAGTCAGAAACTAAATATAACACCTGAGGAATTTTAGTTGGTATGAAAGAAGAACATTAGCTCCATCTCACTCATTGGAATTTAAAAAGGATACTAGCATAGAAAGTGTTCCTCCTTCCAAGAAGTTTTAAATCAAACTGACATGTAGGTAATCTCACAAGATGGAATTTAAAGAGCTACAAAATGTTAAAATTATGATGTTAATGGGGTGCAGCTGTGAAGCACCCACGCAAAGTAGTATCAAAAGTACATTTTAAAATATTGCAACACATTTTGGGTTTTGCACTTATAAGTTCTGAATGCAAGTCTTACAAACATTAGTAATCTATCCTTTTCAAATTTCATACTCAAAGTATGCCAGATTTATTTTGGGTTGGGTTGCATGTGGCAAGCACTCTTTCATTTCTGAGAGTCAAAGAAAGCATGCTGTGTGTGGTGTTAAGGTTTAATCTATACACACACAAATGACTTACCAGGCATGGTGACCTCCATCTGCCATTTTCTACATTTCTAGATCTGCCACTGCTAAGGCATGTACTATTCTGCCCATTGAAACTTCAGGGAACCTGTTCATTTATTGCAGTGAATGTTAAAACAGGGGACTTGAGTTGTCATCTAAAGTTGTTATCAAGGCTTTAGGGTATTAGGGACAATTGAATAGCTAAGTCTCAAAGCTACAGCTGGAAGAATAAGACTGCATATACGTGTGACCAGTTTTTAAGTAATGCATGAAAACTTTTACAGTACAAATTAGTAATTCTGCTGTGATGCAGTGTCAGAGCAAATGGAGTACTTTTTTAAATTATGTTAGGTTTACCCTTTTCTCCTAGTTAATGAGAACTTGAAGTTTATGTATTTAAAGATCAGGGGTAGAGAGCCTTCACATTAATGAAGGGAAGATGTAAGTAATGCAACATCCCCCCAATAATCAATATAGCTTTTCTTCTGAAGTTACCAAATTTATGGAACAGTTGTGGTATTAGTGGTTTTATTAAGATGTGTGGTTTTATTTGTTTTATACATAGTTGTGCACTGCGGTGATACTTATGAACACCATTTTATTGTTAATGTTTACATGTCAACAATTGCAGACTTGAAGTTCCATCAGATGTCTACAACTGTGGGTGAAGGCATACCATTATATGATTACAGTCAACCATCTAAAACCACCAGCTCATAAGTATAAGCATTGTGGAGACAATACACATAAGAAGTTTATTCTGTTAAGGTTCACATATTTTTCTATATTGCATTGCCTTACTACAGCAAACCGGACTAGCCTGCTGACATAGAGGCAAGACTTCGATATGTATTATCAGAGACCCGGTTTCTGAATCAGGCCATTATTATTGGAAGAGACAGACAAAATGTTTGATCTTTATTCCTTGTGAGAAGTCTGATCTTCATTCCCTAGTGAGTACAACATTTCTGAATGACTTCTGGAACTTGATAGATGCATAACAGATGTGGGCAGATAGGGATCATGGTCAAATGGGGCCCTAGGAATGATAATGGAACAGCCCCCCCCCCCCAGCCATTCCAGAGTACTATTGATTGTCTCTCTCTTCAATTACCAGTAACTCGGTTCAAATCTGTCTGTGCACATAATATTTTCTTCTTTACATTTACAATGGTTTCAGAGATTTGGATTTAATTTAAAAGTTTAGTTTCATACTTCATAACACTAACACTGATGGCCATTTGCTAAACAAAATAATCTCACATTGAAAACAGACTTAGCTTGAGCAGCAATAAACTTCTATTCCTTTGTAACTCATTCATTAAAAATGCATTGAAACCCACATTCACTAAAAATGCGTCAGGTTAGTGGCAGATTAATTGCACCTTGGGCTGCAGGCTGTTTTCAAACTATGGACTCCCAGCCATATTTTAAGACTATGCATAAATTCATATCTTCTTTGAGTCCCCTGTTTGTGGTAAATTACATTTATTTTTTAATTCACCAAAGTTTGTTGGAGGTTGTTTTAAATTTCTAGTTCTGAACATTTTTACAGTAAGCAGTGAACAACATTTATTAACCAGTGATGAAAAAGGTACCCATTTCAGAACATTTCAGTCATAAAAAGCCACTCAAACTGCTCTTGCTATAATTCGCCAATGCCAGTACTCAGCAATTACAGACACTTTATTGGCTGTGTATATATAAATCACATCTGACAGTGATTAAAAATAGCTGCAGTAAAGTTTTTCAATTTACTTTATGCAAATGTACATCAGTCCTTCAAAGACAGACTAATGACTTTTTAACTTTATCAGCTCAGCAAGGTCAATCATTTTTATTCATAGACATCCTTCAAACTTAGAAGTTATAGTTGCATTCTTGATTAAAATGACCAGATGATATTTCGATACAATACATTCATCCAGAGAGATCACCCTACCCCAGCCCACCAACAGTTATAGTCACTTTGATGACTGTGTACACCTGTTACTGTTATGAAGAAATAAATTACATGTACTTTATCAGTAGCTTTGGATGAACTCCACAAAACTATATAAAATCACTAGCATCAGTCCATAAGATCCAGCCACATATGGCACAATTTATCTAGAAGAGTATTTATGATAGCATGAGAAATATTAACCACCTGATAACATTTTAAGTCAATATGCAAAATCTATGCAGAAGTAAAAGTTATCTGAATAATTACACATTAAAGAGAACTATTATTAATGCAGAGTTGCTGCTGCCAAACAACTTTGCATTTCAATGTTCATTTATAAATGCAGTGCCTGCTACCTTGAAAAATAAATTGCCTAGGTTACATTAAAAAATATAGTACTGATGATACTGACATAACTTTTCCTTAAGTAGATCAGATATGCAATAGGGAATGGTTGACAAACAATGACAAGAGGTTCATACCTACTAGGGATGCAATGCTGGACATAATTAAGAAGCCTAGTTCAAATTCCCAATTGCTCCAAAACACGGTCTGGTTAAGTAACTTGCTCAATGTCACAAACTAAATACTGGAAGAAAAATTTAGCCAAGCTAGAGTTTTCACTGTGTGATACCTTAAACCTCCTGTAATAGAGGCCCATAGGATATATGCAATTAAGCCCTTAAGGACATTAAGTGTATCAGCTATATGGCTTCTTTATTTCCATGACTTTTTAAAGTCTTTGTGGATACATTCAGGAAAATAAAACCAAATCCCACTTGCTGTGAACATGCATGTTTTGGCCTTCTTATGAACACATTAGTAAAACATAAGTGGACTGTTTGGCTATACTTTAGAAACACAGGGTCTTTATACCCAGACTATGTCCATAACTATTAAGGTGCCTGCCATCCCAAATAACATCCAAACCAAAGAGTACAAAGATCATGCAGACAAACCATTTAGTAAAACCTACAAGACAAATCCAGCCAAGCTAGAGTTTTCAATGTGTGCTACCTTAAACCTCCTATAATAGAGGCCTATGGGATATATGCAAATAACCTCTTAAGGGCATCAAGCACAGCTAGTGGTGTCTGGCTTTATTGGGCTGAATGCATCCACAAAGACTTAAAAAGAAAAAGCAAGAAGTCATGAATATTCAGAAGCCGTATAGCTGAAACACTTAATGTCCTTAAGGGGTCATTTACATATATCCCATGGGCCTCTATTACAGGAGGTTTAAGGAATCACACAGTGAAAACACTAGCTTGGTTGGATTTTTCTTGTAGTTTTTACTAACTGTTTTTTTTTTTTGTGTGTGTGTCCATTTTACTCTTTGATTTCAAAGTCACACAGTAGGCAATTGAAAGTGGAAAGCTTCAAACCATGTAATCTTTTATTAAATATATATTTTTATTATTATAATCATAACATTTTCAATGCCAAAAAAAATTTGCATTGAAAACAGCAATAATGTAGGTATTTAATGACATTGTGGTAAAAAGGTAGATAAAGTAACAGCATTTTGTAAATTACAAGACTTCAATATATGATGACAGCAATACACAGAAAAGTAGTGGCATTAATTAAAACTATGTATGACCCCACCCCACCCACATTAGCAGTAAAAACTGCAGGTAATAAACAAGCTCTCAATATACATTCAAGATAAATAAGTTAGGTAATTCTTAACACATTTGCATTTAGAGTTAACAGGCCTAAAAAATTTAAGACTAAAGCTACAGTGATAAGATCCTTTTCCAATTATTAAAAGTAAGCAGTTTAGCCATTTTCTTATGTTATATAAGTTTATATGTTTTAATACATTTAAAGCCAGTTCTGTGAACATTATCCAAAATATAGATTTCCTCTTTTTCCATTTCATAACTATGTAATATTTCAATAATGTAAACACCATTCTTAATATTCTTATGTCAGCGTTCAACCCATCCTTAAATACAATAAGCACTTGGGCTCCAAACCAGTTATTCTATATTAGGAAGGTTTGTGGTCTACAGTCTTGCAGCAGGAGAGGGTAGCCTCCACCCTTCTGAGCTGGGAATTGCTGAGGAAGGCTTATTGTGGCTGTTATTCTAAGTGTCTTTGTTCTGGTTTAAGCACTTAGGTTCCAAATCAGTTATTTTACATTAGGTCTTTGTCCTGGTCTGTGGTCTGCACTCTTGTGGCATTACTGCCTAGACAGATTTTTTTTTTAACTACTAGAGCAACTAATTTGTTCATAGCTGAGCATTGGTCATTAACTTGCTTGTCTTATTGACTTGTTCAATATTTAAGTTTCCCTCACTCCTCCCTAGTAGATCAGTGGCTATGGATATGTACTTCCTGACTCTCTCTGTGCTCACTCTGGTTGAAATGCGTATATTGAGGCATTATAGCAATTGCCTCATGTACACTGGCAACCCATTTATTCTTAATAAAACAGATAGTGCATGTAAGAGGTGTAAATACACTTTAACACTGGAGCTAAAACTCTCTCATACAACCAAAACTAATCCTATACAGGTTGTCATTGACACTTGCACCAGGCCTACTGCACAGGATAAAGACCCTACACATAAAATGACTTATGCTAAGGCACTTACAGGTAACCTTCCCAAAATGCTAAGACCTCCTGCACAGTATAATCAAAGAAAGGGTCCTCAGCCATCACGTAAGCACTGTTAAAACACCACCCACATCCACACATAGTAACACTGTATCCATTGCCTCCACTGCTAAGCCCTTAGGGCAAGCCGGCACACAGCCAAATTTCCTCCTCATTGGTGACACTATAGTGAGGCACACCAATGTCCCTCTCACCACAGTGAGTAAGGAAAGAGTCACAGTTAGCTGCCTTTCCAGGCCTAGGATTGGTCAAGTCATATAGGCACTCAGGTAATTGAACCACAGGTACCAGCATGACTCTCTCGTAGTCCATATGGGTGTTATTGACCTGAGACATATCTCCCTTGACTATATATAGCGAGACATGATCAAGCTCATTGATTAAGTGTCTCAGGCAAGTATAAGCCTAGCACTGAGCAGCATCTTGTCTTAGCTTCTGGTGTCAGTCCAATGGGATATAATATTTGACAGACTGGGAGGACATGGATGACAGACCACGCTGCTTTGCCACGGATGGTCTGCACTTATCCCTTCTAGGCATATGGATATTGGCAAAGACCTTTTCAATCCCCATAGTGCCTTTTTAGGCAATGCCAAACTGATAAACAAACTGACTTAACTGAAAATATGAAGGAATATCTGAAGGTGATACTGCTCAATGCTAAAAGTCTTAATAAGAAACTCCACTCCCTGCATGACTACCTCTCCCTGGAGAGTGTAGACATCTGTGTAGTAATGGAGACACGGTTTAAAGTTGCTGAGAGCACCCCAGCAATGCAAGGCTAAAATGCCTTTCACAAGTTTAGACCAGCTACTGCTAAGGAGGGAACTAAAGGTGGAGGAGTGTGAGTCTATATCAAGACTAATCTCACATCTAGACTAGTTAAAGTGTATGACCTACTGGAACTCATACATGTGCAACTCACCATAAACAGGGTGCCATACCATATCCTTGCAACATATAGGTCCCCCACCATGTCCCAGGAAACCCTTGCTACCTATCTCAATATACTAGAGTCCTGCACTGTTCAACCCAATACAATTTTCATGGGGAATCTCAACTACCTCTATATAGATTGGGAATCTTACACCACTTCTAATGCACAACCCCAGCAATACCTAAACTCTGTTATTACCAACATCCTGGAACAGCTGGTCCATTATCCTACCAAGAATACAAACATCCTTGACCTTGTACTCACGAACATGGAGGGACCAATGTTCTTCACCCAATGTAATATATTCGCTCATCAGGTCTGACCATAAGATAGCATTACTTGAAATAAAATTTAAATCTGGAGCTCCAACAAAATCAAAACCCATTAGGAACTATTCCAAGGCTAACCTCTCTCTCTACTAAGCAACACCTTGGCTAAATTCCAATCACTCCCAAACTCAGTAAACACCATAAAATACACTGAGCTATTTATAAAATATCGGCATTGATAGGTGTAGAGACCAAGCTGTAACCAGTTATACAACAAAAGAAAAAAATGCTGGCCAAGCATAGAAGGAACGACAGTGCCATCCATATTAAATCCCCCTTACCAATCTAAACAGGCAGCTTAGAAGGTTAGCTAATACTTCAAAGGCTAACACTGAAGAAAAAATAGCTTCTCAGGCAAAGAACCACCACAAAGCTTTCTATAGCTATGCCCATAACCTGAGAGGAAATTCACAACAATGCGCAGAACTTATTGTAAATGGCAGCAATCACACTGAACCCGAGGCCATCACCAACCTTTTGGCTGACAGGTTCAGCTCAAATTTCTTCCTCAGCTCCCCTCCCTGATAGTCCAAAGGAAATACCACATAACACAATACCCCCAACCTTTATTAAAGAAAAGGTTATTAATGCACTTTCCAAGGTCAAAAACACTGTACTGATGGGCCCCTGATAATATCCTGAGGTATTTAATAAAAATCATGAAACATGACCTCTCTGGTCCACTTGAATAAATTTTCAACTGGAACCTTCAGTCAGATTTTGTGCCCAAGAAATGGAAGATGGCTACAATCATTCCCCTGCACAAAGGAAGTCCAACCACTGATCCAAGTAATTATACCCTTTGGGAAATAAATTATCCTGGCTAATTACCATGTTGATAATACACCTCTAATAATCGATTCAGTAGTCAGGGATCTGGGTATGCACATAAATAGTAACCTTACCTTTGACCACCACATGGCCATAGTGGTGAGAAAATCCTTTTATGTTGCACAACTTTTAAGTAAGGGCATGATATCTAGGTCCAAAGAGGTCATTATCCTACTGTACTCCACCCATATCAGACCACTCATAGCGTACAATGCTCCTTTTGGTATGTACCTGACCAGGTATATGCAGCAACTAGAGCGACCTCAAAGGCTCCTTACAAAAAAGAATACATGGTGTAACAAACCTCCTTTAGGCAGAGCATCTTAGAGGCCTTTCCCCCTACTCAGTCTCCTATAGACTGCTGAGGGGTGATCTATGCCTGGCTTACAAGGCATCTACAAACCCCACACATATGAACCTTCTACATATTCGTAAGTCAAAGAGTACCATAAATACAAGGTCTAGGGACCTGAATTTTGCCTGTGACATAAACAGAACATGTTGGAGAAACAGATATGTGTCCCAGATACTGTTCCTCCAGTGGAACAGGCTTCCCAACCATGTGAAGCTGAATTGGTCTGTCACGCAGTTTAAACACAACCCAGACAAGTGGATAGGAAATTTACACTGGGCCTGGCACCTATGTCCATTATGGACAGAGGTAGCTTATAAATACCTGGCCCTCAATGTCCTATTTGAATGCACAACATCATTATTCTTTCAGAAAAAACTGACTAGGCTTAGAAAGGCCCCTTGAGTAGTTAGCCTAGTAATAGTCTATGAAGCTATGAATATGAGGGGGTCTATATCACATTATAGAATTGCTATTCAGTGAATATCTTCATTAAACTTCTGTTTCTTGAATGGCATTTTAGCAAATGACAAAATCTTTCCCAGCATAAGCAAGCACTTCACCAAAGGCACATTGAAACAGAAGCCACACAAAATCAAACCTACCCAAGGGAATATACGAACTCTGAATTCGTACCACAGTAGGGAAAAGGAGAACATTGTGGTGTTGGCCAAGTGCTTCCTTAGCCTGGGAAAGATTTTCTTGTGTGCAGAAATGCCATTCAATAAACAGAGGTTTAAAGAATTGCATTCACTGACTAACAATTTGATAAAGTGATCTAGACCCAATATATGAATTATAGTAAGTTGCCACTTCCATGGAATATCATAAATACTGATTTTAGATAAATTTGCATGTAATCGATTACAAAGTTTCTTTGAGTAGGGGCAAGCCCTGAGTACATGGAACAAATCTGTATTTTCTGCTTGGCATTCTGTATAGTGTGAGGAGGAGGATGTATTGAAAGTAATAATTTTTGATGGGGTCATATAAGCATTGCAGTTTATCATTACTTGTGTATTGTAAAGGTTTTTAACCGGAATGTAGTTAATGTTTAATTTTGTTACTTTATTCAGTAATTGGAAAGATGTTATATTTCTTTAAATCTAATAGTTTTAGATCATTTTATAGGCTTTAGAATGTGTTTTTTCTTGTAAGAAGGTAGTAGACAAAGTATTAAGGAATATCAAATTGACATTAGACTCTGAATTAACTTCATATTTTGTCAAAGTTATTTGTTTTATTTGTCTGATAATTGATAAGTATCCTTTTGGTAGGGTGACTTTCTCCCTTAAATCTTCTAGCATGAATAATTTTGTGAATAAGTCTTCCAATATGCTTTTATCTTTTAGGATCAGAAAAATGTTCAAGTCTATCATTTTACTGTTAAGTTTAACACTTGGGTTTAAATCAATGAGTTGGAGGAGTTGATGAGTTTAAATCAAGAATTTTTATTAAGTTTTGAAATAAATGTATAGGTTCCATTACAACTGCATTAACTTTATGTATTTTAATATCTTGCATGACAAAAAATATGTACTAGAATATTGCATTTATATTTATGCTTGATATAATTAATTAAAGACATACCCACAGAAGTTGCAGGTGTTCTTGACAGTACAGCCATAGCTTATTTTAAATATTCTGATAGAATTAGTAATTACATAATATAGGCAGAAATATGGTAAGGCTAATCCCCCATTTGTTTATGGAGCTGTTAAATGATTATAATTTATTCAAACTGGTTTGGCGATACCAAATAAACTTACTTAGTTGTATCATAATTTTTTGGAATAAATACTTAAGAATGGATTGGAAAGATGTGGCAATATGGTAGAACCATTTAGGGAAGAGTTTCATTTTGATTAATGCTACCATTGATAAAAAATGGGAAGTTGAGATTCTACCATCTTAAAATGTCTTAGTTAATATTGTTCCATGTATTTAGAAAGTTTGATTTAATATTTTGAGGTTTGGCTTAGTGATAATGAATTCCTAAATATTCCAGTGTAGGTGAAATGGTAATGCAATTTAATGCATTAAAAAGGAAATAACTTAGTTTTGTTAAGATTCAGATTACAATTTTAAATCTCTGTGAATTTGTCAATAGAATGCAAAATTTTATTAATATCATGATTAGCGAAGTGAGTGGAAGAGTGGAAGAAAAAACAACTCATAAAAAAAAGAAGAAAAGAAAAGAAATAAAACAACACTGCACTAATGGATAAGAACTATCACCAGACGAATAACAAACTTTAAAAATTGTCACACTTTATTCACTCTTAATATCACTCAAACAATAGAAAGTGTTTTCATCTGCTTAATGCAAAGACTTCCATCAGAATCCAAATAACTTTCAAGCCACATCATATATATATATATATATATATATATATATATATATATATATATATATATATATATATACTATGCTCATTACATCACATTCTGTAATTATCATTAATTATGTATTAAATTAACTAATAATATTGACTAATATCATTGCATGATAAAATTAAAAATATCTTACCTTTAAATATAAACCACAATATTAATATATTAATAAACATTATACATATATAATGTGCTATATTATTGTGTAACTCTATATTTTATAGGACCCCGTATAATTACTAGTAGAATTCCATAAATTATTTGCAATTTATTCTCTCCAGACAAAAATATGTATTTTAAACAGCAAAAAATGTACATATTTTAAGAAAGATCACTGTCATAAATCAATAGCAACTAAAAAAATTGTAAATAAATCACTTAAGCATTACTTATACAGAACTGTGCTGTTTACACCTCTATATTAAAATAACCCACTTATATTCTATTTTGAAATAGGAAGTTATTATAACCTAGCTGCTCTTAATTCAATACTGTGGCTATAGAAATATTGTCATGCAATCCTGCAGGTGTACTTGCATCCAAGAATAGTTGCCAGTATAACTGTCTACATTTTATCTTTAGTCCCCATGATCTCTTTTGGTTCAATGAGTACTTTCTTCAATACCAAAAACTTAACATAATTTTGTATATTTGCATAAGACTGGTGTCATTCCTATTTAAATATCATGCATATGCTCATATATTATTTATCTTAAGAATCTGTGTATCTTGCATATGTAAAAAGACGGGCATTACAGTAGGCTATATATATATATATATATATATGGGTTCCTTTTATATAATCGAAGATGCAATCCTTTGAATGGGTCTTAATCAAACTTGAAAAGACAAAACAGCAAAATAGTGAAATGACATATAAGCAATTTCTTTCCCTGGGAAAGAAATCAATTGGCTTCCTCCCATTACTTTGCCGTTTTTGTCACTGTAGTGTGATCTTGGAGTTGGTATATTTAAGTAGGGGGTGTGTGGGGCACAGCCACCCACATCGAGAGGTGTGTGGATGAAGCTCCCCACTTTATGTAATTTTTGAAGTTTTGATTTTTTATTTTTTTTTGTTGGAGGAACAGCATTTTTTTCCCTGGGAAACAAATCACTGTTCTGAGTGTTCAGGATTGAAAGCTTTCACTTACATGGTGTTGATAAATCAGTGTTCACTTCTTTAAGCATTCACTGATTTAATATAGAAACACTCTCTCTATCTCTCTCTCTCTATATATATATATATATATATATATATATATATATATACATACATATATATATATATATATATATATATATATATATATATATGTATGGGTCTATTTCAGTAGATCGAACTTTTACTCATTCGAACCACATATGGTGGAGACCATATGTTCAAACTTGTAAAAGTTTGAGAACTGAATAAAAAAGTAAAAAAAACTACATAAAACAAAAATAAACACTTGTAAAAGGGGATATGCACCCCTGCACCCCCCAACCCCCCCTACTTAAATATTCTAACTCTGGGATCGTACTACATTGCAGAAAAGGGAAATCTTCCCGTTCTTCACTGTACGGATATCTCCACTAAGTCTGATCAAACTTTTACAAGTTCGAACATATTGTCTCAGCCATATGATGTTCGAACTTGTAAACTTTTCATCTACCGAAGGGGACCCATATATATATATATATATATATATATATATATATATATATATATATATATATATATATATATCACTCTTTTATTTTACAAATGTAAAATTTTTGATTATTTATGATCCTGTTGTGAGCTTTTTGGTTAATATTGTCAGTATTCGTTACATAGATACATTCCTTACAAAACCCTCATCTGAATGTTCCAACAGGACTACACTTTGAATTAATACTCTTCCCATTATATCAAATAATGCTCTTTACATTGGATCTTCTTTTAAAAATAAAATGGGATGGTCAAATCCATTAGTGTTTTGTGTTTTTTAAGAATACAGTGATTAGACAAAGTTAAACAGATATTCACATAATCTGCAAAACCTGAACATGAGGTAGATATGCTGCTATATATAAGAATTTGTAAACTGTATTTTGTAGTAGTTAAAGTTCGGTATATTTATTGAATTCATATGGTGACAAGGGCAATCTTGTCTAACTACCTGTAAAATAGGAATGGAGTTGAGAGATTTGTATTTATTTATTTATTGGTGTAATATCTTTAATATTCTTCTAAAAGAAAAAAAAAACAAAGATTATAAGAAAGTTAAACTTAAAACATAATATAATTCAGGCATAACTATATACAATGTATACCGAAGCAAGAGATGAACAAGATAGTAATTAAAATAAAACAATCATAATAGTAGTCCAAATAATTTAAGTAGATTACGAAGATGAGTCAATGAGGGGCAAAGCTTTTATCTAAGGACTATTTCTTAGTTTGTTTGGATAAATTATACCTTCTTTTACTTTGATTTTATTTAATAGCAACTTAATTTAGGAGAGTGAGAAAGTCATCAAATTTCATTTCTGAAGATTTCCAGTTCCTAGTAATAGTTTTCCCGGCTACTGCAAGCATTGCCCAAGTTAAATAAAAATATTTTTTTGATTATGTATTCATTAAAGAGAATAATTTTTGTTAAAATAAATGTATCATTCCATAATGCTTTAAAAAAATCTTGATTTTTTATCCAAAAATTCTGAACCATATAACAATCAAAAACATATGTGATCAAATAATTGCTTTACTTAGTTTTTTACATTTCCAGTAACCAGTAGATGTATATTTTGTCATTTTAGCAACTCTAGCAGGAGTTATAAATGATCTAAATAAATATTTCCTGGTGAATAAAGGGTCCAAGATATACTTCTGATACAGAAAAAAAAGTTGATTTTTATTTTGATCAGTGAAAGTTATAGAAAATTCCTTAGTAAGAAAAAGTTCCAAAAAATTGCTATCTAAGTTAGAACAAACCTTGGCTAATATTTGACATATTTTCAAAATTTAATTATTAAATTATTGATGTTTATAGGTAATTTCAAATAGCAACAGTATCCATCCAGGTATTTCAGATAAAGTAGTATTTGGCAAAAATGAAAAGTTAGTTTGTAATGTTGTTATAACTATTTGTAAATAAGTTAAATCATTGTTGTTTATATTAAATTCTAAATAAATAGCTTTGCAGATTTACATGTAAGCCATTCAAAACATTGGCATCCATAACAAATGTGTTTATTATTCCAAGAATTTAAAATATGAGCAGGTAATTTATTCATAAAAGGTTATTGAGAAGGGGATTAGAGATTCAAACCAAAACTTGTAATTTAAGTTAGTATTATTTTTTAAAGATGTTTAATATTGAGTTTAAGTATGTTGAGCTAGATGGGGAATTTGTGAGTATTTGGATATATTTACACATAAATATCCAGAACAGATGATATAATTTGGAATTTATTGAGTCTAAGGGATTTAGTTTATTAATATTAAGCAATTGTAGATGTAGAATTTTCCAGGTAGATTTATAATTTATGTCTAACCAGTTAAGAATAATTTTTATTATTGCCGCTTTTACGTAGACTTCTATTTTAGGAAGATTTTAACCCCCATTCTTTCAAGGTCTAAAGTGATGATTTATATACAACTTACATTGATTTGGATACCATGAAAAGTTTATAAATAATCTGTTTATTGCTTTAATTTGTTTCTTGTTTGGTGGCACTATAAGAAATTGTCATGTGTATATATATATATATATATATATATATATATATATATATATATATATATATATATATATATTGGAAATAAGAATGATTTAATAATATGTAATCTTTCTTTAAATGAAATGTATATTTTAATCCACAAATTAATGATGTTAGTTAAAGAAATTATTATTATTTTTTTCATAGTTATCATTCATGGTTTCTTTTGTAGTACAGTTTTAGCTTCTTATTCTAAAAATGAAATATTTGCTTTAATGAGTTGTTCTTATTAATAAAGATATGTTTCGATTTGAAACTATTAAAATGTAAATAAGGCATTTTTTAAAAATTGTAAATTATTTTATTTAGTTCATCTAATGTTTGTGGAGTATTTTTAATTATTAGAAGAATATGATCAACAAACAACATTAATTTGGAGTTGTAGTTTTTATTAAACTCTAAACCTAGGAATTTTGTATTTGTGTTAACTAGAATTTCAAATATTTCAATAGCTAAACTGACTAATAAAGGGGACAGGAGACAACTTTCTTTAGTTCCTTATGCTTTATTGTTAATACGGATATGCTTTAGTAATTTAATGAAATTAAGAGGAAGTAAAACAATTGTAATAATTTAAATAAGTAATCCCAATGTTGAAAATCAATTGTTTTTTCAATATCTAAACTGATAAGCAAAGATTCAATTTCCCTGTTATTTATCACATATATCAGTGTAATCCATCTCCTAATATCATTAGCAGTTTGTCTTTAAAATAAATCATGAGTGATTCACTCCAGTTATTGTTGATAAAGTTTCTTTCATTCTATCCACTAATATTGGCAAGAATAACTTATAATCTATATTAAGTAAGAGATAGGTCAGTAAGAAAAACATTCTTAAGGATCTTTACCTTCTTTTAAGAGTGGAGTAATTAGAGACCATTTTTATGGAGGAGCGATTTGATCTACATTGTGAACTTTTCTTGAAAAGAATTTCAAAAGAAGGAGTACAAGAACTCAGATCTCAGAACCCAAAAACTGGTGCAGGATAAGGATAAACTCTAAACCTAGGATTTTTGTATTTGTGTTAACTAGGATTACAAATATTTCAATAGTTAAATTGAATAGTAAAGAGGCAGGAGACAATCTTGTTTACTTCTTTATGCCTTATTGCTATTACAAATATTATTTAATACGTTAGTGAAATTAGGAGTAAAATCAAACAATTGTAATAATTTAAATAAGTAATCCCAATGTTTAAAATCAAATACTTTTTTGATATCTAAATTGATAAACAAAGATTCAGTTTCCCTGTTATTTATCAAGTATATCAGTGTAATCAATCTTCTAATATTATCAGCAATCTGTCTTTAAAATAAATACCAATTGATCTGCTCCAATTATTGTTGATAACATTTCTTTCAATGTATCCACTAATATTGACTTGAATAATTTATTATCTATATTAAATAAAGAGAGGTTGGTAAGAAAAGCATTCTTAAGGATCTTTAACTTCTTTTAAGAGTGGAGTAATTAGAGCGTATTTCCATTGAGGAAGGATTTGATCTATATTTGACCTTTTGAAAAGACATTTTGCAAAATAATTATGATCTTTTGAGGAAATAATTTATATAATTCAGGTATTATACCATCATTTCTTGGAGATTTATTTGATTTGATAGTTTTTGTTTTTTGAATAATGTCTTGTAAAGAAAGAGGCTTTAATATATATTCTTGTCACTTAGAGATCTTTTTGATTAATCAATATTGTCTAATAAATGTTTCCCTCTATTTGTATAATTTTTTTAAGAGTGACCAGTGGTTTCTAAAATTTTCTAAGATGTCACCAATATCTGAGTTTAATTTATTTGTTATAGGACTTTTGATTTCTTTACTATTGTTAATTTTTGTTTGAAACTTAATTCTTTGGTTATATTCCTTCCTTAAGTGTCTATGAGATCTTGAATATGACACTATCTTGATTTTTTTCTCGAGCTAACTTAATTCTGTGAGATATTTTGTTATATTTGTTATTTCACTTTCTTATCTCATATTTATTGTGTCCAGACCTATCTTCATTTTTTTCTTTTTTCTTTTAATTGCAGTTGTATCTATAACTATTCTTTTTTCTACTCTTTTAGTTTATATTTGTACCATGAAATAGTTTTTTCATAAATGTATGCTTTAAATGAGTCCCAAATCATTATTTGATTAGAGCTAGGAGTTTCATCAAATAATACAAAAATTGTCTACCTCTTTTGATAACCACTTTTTATATTCATTTATTTTGGTAATATATGATAGAATTCTATTAATAAAATTAAGTTTTTTTAATGTATTTCTATTTTTAAAATTAAATCATTATGATCTAAGAAAGGACAGTGAGTTATAATACAGTTAGTTGTTTTAGACATAATATTTTTGGAAATTAATAACTTACCAATCCTTGAATGAGTAGCATAATTAAAAGAGTAATTATTGAAAGTTAAAGAATTTTTATCTTTGAATGAAATCCTTCTTTTATGTTAAAAGTATGTTTCCATTCTTTGAGAGATTTTACTATACAGAGTAATTTGACTTTTCTGCTGTAGTACGATTCAGAATGGTCTAATATACAACTAAAATCACCAGCTAGGATTGAATTACCTTTATAGTTGTTTATTATAAAATGTAGATTTTTTTTTTTGCTAATCTAGCCCCATGCCTGGAAACCAGTATAAATTTAGTAATTTACAGATCCTGTCACAATATTTTATAATAATCAATGGAAATAAACCTTGATTATCTTCTTATTTAAACAAATATTTGGACTTTTGAATCTCTATTTTCCATAATATTGCCAATCCTCTTTTTTCAATGTAAAAGAAGATTGAGATAAAGTTATATACTTGTTAAAGTTCTAAAACTGAGTGTCGGTATCTTGTTAAAAATGAGTTTCCTGAAGAAATAAAACATGAGGTTTATTAAGTTCTAAGTATTTTTGTAAATTAGCCCTATATTTTGGATTGTTTCGACCATTAACATTTAATGGCAATTCGTTTATTTCCATATTTTTTTAAAAAAGTGATTTATTATGTTTAATTGTAATCTTGTTATTAATATATTTATGTAAATTAAGGTCTCGGGCAAAAGAAAAAAACTCTAACATTAATAAAATAATATATTATTTTCCTTAAAATCCTTCCCATGGAATAATTATCATTCCTAGCCCTCTTCTGAGAAAACTGTTTCTCAGGACTAACTCTCTCCCAACATTTAGACAGCTAAAAAAGTTTTCAAGAAAACATGTTGGAAGAGATCTGCATTATTAGACAAGTATTATGGGAATTTAAGTAAAATTTCAATTGTATGTATCCTTAACTCTGAAGGAAAGTGAAAGAAAGAAGATAGTGAAAAAAAGCCAAAAGAGAAAGAGAGAAAATATATAAAACAACAATAACAGTTCTGTGTACATTTCTGAACTAATAATATTTTCCTTCTGTTGTAATTATATAGATTATTCCAATTCTATACAGCATGTTTATTTAATTTCTCTATCAGTTTTATCTAACTGCTTACTAAGTAAATATATTATAAAAACAACAATAAGGTAACTAATACTTTTAAAGAAGACCAGTAGTCTTCAGCCAAGTATTTGATTTAGAGACATGACAATAAATCTTGTCTCTACATATGAGTGAGTTATATAAATGTCATATCTCTTTTATTAAAACTTTTATACTAAAGTTGCCACTCAGAACAAATAAGGCAAAAAAAAACAAATGCCTAATAGCATGAACAAGAATTGTTTCACATATATAACAAACTATTTACAACTACATTTAGTTAATGTTACTAAATAGCATTAAGATATCAGACAGCTCTCATAAAGAGGGAATAATTGAATTAATCAAAGATGTTAAGAGGATCACTGCATGACCTTTTATGTTTCCACTTTTCCTATTTAAACATGTATTCATTTGGGTTCAATATTGTCCCATGTATAAAGACCCCTCAATGTAATTCTACAAAAACATATATGTTTTAATGTGTACAACTCATTGAATCAGGGCCATTATGGCTATAATGTTGTGTCATTGTGAAATCAGAATCAGGAATAAAAAGTTAAAATCTATGTCCCTTAATTTTCTCACTAACAAAGAGTTATGTACTGTTCAGTTTTTGCAGCATAAAAGGATTAGCTCTGATTATAAATTAACCACAGACTACTCTGCTTTTACATTTGGATTTCCATTGATGAATTTCCAGCCCTGAAGGCAGAACTAGAAGAAATGAACATATCAGTACACCTCTACAGCTAAAGTTTCATGGCTAACAAATACATCTAGATTAGCATCTGACCTCCACCTATTATAAGAGGCCATGAGCACAACTCTCAGGCTAGATAGAAAATAAAGGAATAACTAGTTGTTGTTATTCAGGAACTGGAACATTAGGTTAATTAAATAACTAATGTCATTTTACCTCTGACGCAGTTTGAGTTTTCTCTTCCATAAGTGGAACCTATATGGAGTACCAGTGTCATTGGGGAATAGTATGTAATGGTGCCCTACAGATGCTTTCCTGCATTATTGTATAGACAAAAGGTTGACATTTGCAGGTGCTTTGAAATTTCATTTTTTCTTATCAGTAGATTATCCCTAAACTATATTTGTGTACAAAGCTGAGAAAAAGCCACTGCAAAGAATATTAGAATAAAACAACCATAGGATAGTTTTTGTCAATGTTGTATCTTTTGGCTTTTCCTGGTTAGGGGTCGCCACAGCGGAACTCCGGTCTGCTAATGAGTGGCAGTAGATTTTTACGTACCAAGTTGCCAGCCCTGACGCACAACCTTCAACGCCCATTCACGCATGTCTCCACACAGAAGACGCTTTAACTGAGAATCGAACAGGACAAAATCTTACTGTGAGGCGACAACACTACCACAGCACCACCACCGCAGTTAGTATAGTTTTTGTCAATGATTTCTGATTATATAATACATCTTTAGTTAGCAAATTTGCTGACATGAAGATGTGGATATTAGCTAATGCCTGGAAGCGTTATAATCTCAGTGACATACAGTAGAAAACTAAAGAAAATTGCCATTCCCAAAAAGATTACGAAGGCTTTAATGCAGACATGAGCCAAGAACTAAGAATATTATGCAGAGTCCATAATATCTTTAGAAGTGAATTTGTTTTAGAGGTCTAGATGTCAACAAACTCCAAAAAAAAAAAACAAACAAAAAAAAAAAAAACAAGGTGTCTTTCATTTTTAGAGATCTGCAAGTATTTTGAAGTTATTTCTAGTAAAATTATTTTATTTTTAATTAAAATAATAGCCCACCTATAATGCCCATATCATAGGTTCATAGGTGTGTACTAGGCTAATGGCCCTGGAGCTTTTAAAAGCCTAGCCCATAGGATTACTCTGGCATCATGCCACCCGACCTTAGATCCCAGTGCCTCTGTTGAGTAGAGCCACCGGAGTGATCCTCGGGGTGAATTTTCTATTTCCCATCCACTTGTCAAGATTTCTCTTGAAGAAGGCTAGTGAGATGCTCTGCTTGACATGTATGGGAAGTCTATTCCATAGCATGGGCAGTCTCTGGGTTATGAACCTGTCCCTCCAGCATGTTCTGTTGATTGTGGTAATGAGGTTGAGGTCTCTGTAGCATGTGGTGCAGAGGTACTGGGATTTCTTTAGATGTAGCATTTCTAACAGAGTCTGTCCATATAGGACAAGTGTTTAAGGCCTAGGATCCTCTTTGTGAGGTACTTTTGTGGCCTCTCCAGTTGTTGTGGGTGTCTAGTGAGGTACATGCCAAATGGGACATTGTACTCGATTGGCCTAATGAGGGAAGAGTAGAGGGAGACAATGACCTCTTTCTTCCTGGATGCAAAACCCTTAGTAATGAGATGTGTTACATAGAAGGACTTTCTGACCACAGTGGCAATGTGGTAGTCAAAAGAGAGGCTGCTATCAACCTGTGTTCCCAGATCTGTTATAATGCCTTCTGTGTTCAGAGGACAACCATCAATGTGGTAATTCAAGGGAACCGGGTTTTTCATATTAAAAGTTAAAGTAAAAGTAGTAATACAGTTTCTTAATGTTATTAAGCTAACAATAAGTTAAAATAGTATTGATTGGTATAACGTGATTTGTTTCAAACATGAGAGACAAAAACAATATGGAAATAAGTAAGCAGTTCTGTATTTAGTAAATATTTATGTTCTATAGATTTGGTTATGTCAACAAATAAATGAATAATAGAAAGGTTTACCTGATATGATGTTGATGTGACAAGTAATCAATGAAGAAATAAACATATTTACTTTAAAAGATGTTGTAAGACAAATAACAGTGGGCGTGGCATATTATTTTTTGACAGATGTAGTTTTGGAGAGTTCTATTTTTTGTTTCTTTTTCTTTACATCTGACCAAGCATCTTTCTCTGATGATCTTTTAGAGGTAGAATGGAACCAGTCCATATCATCTGAAAAAGAAATTATGTTGTTATTCTTTATGAAAGAAAGAGCATCTTCTGTAGTGGAAAAAATCTTGGTACCAATTGATAATTGAAGTTTTATCTTTGCAGGAAAGATATGTTGTCCTCTGACATTGTTCTATTTAAGGAGTTTTGTTAAAGGCCATGTTTACTTTCTTAGTACCATAGTCTTAGATGAATAGCAATTATCAAATCTGATGTTTGAATGTTCAGATTTTATTGGAGCTTTCAATCAAGCAGTTTTTAGCACCAGTTCTTTGTCTAAATAGGATAGAAATTTGACTATAATGGATCTGAGCCTCAATGTTGTATTATCTAACTTCCCAAAGGATCTGTGGGCTCTTTCTATTCCAAAAGAAAAACATTCTTGAAAAATAAGTACCTTAAGTATCCATGCTGACAGAAAGGAGACCATGTTTTCACCCTCAATTTTCTCTGGTAGACCAAAAATTCTTATGCTGTTTCTTCTGTCTCTGTTCTCCAAGTCATCTAGTTTCTCAACTTACCAGAACTTTTGATTATTTTTTTTGACTTGTCAGTTGAGTTTCAGTTTCTTTCTAGTATCAGTGTTACATGCAGCGTATTCATTGTCTGAGAATTTAGCTTGAAGCTGCTGAAATAGATCATTGACTATATCTGTTTGTTTTAGACTCTTCTCTTTAAGTTCTTGTAGTTTTTCTTGAAATCCATCGATTATAATAGTTAGATCTTGCAATGCTGTTGTCACTTGAGGCAGTTCTTTCTTGATAACAGAGTCAGTGTGGTTATTCTTTGAGTTGCTCATCCTTCAGTGTGTTAGGAAAAGTGCCTTAAGTATTTTGGCAGGAAATTTATGTCCAAAAAGTGCCAAACTTTCCAAAATGATAAAAAAAATATTTAGTAAGGTTTTGAGAATGAAAATAACAATTACTTAATATTTTTTTTTTCTGTAAATAATATTACAAAATGCAGAATTCTGAAAAGAAGCTGTTAACTCTGTGCCATCTAGGCTCTGCCCCAAGAGATTTTTATTACCAGTTATGTACAGGAATTTATATAACAGTGTTACAAAGTAAATAAATAAAGGAGAGATGCCAAATTTAGATAACACTTTCAAAAAAAGGAAATGTTGCTGTTGTCAAAAGTTTTTGTTGTATCCAACGATAGAGAAAATAATCTATTTTGCTCAGTGTACTAAGGGTTTGTAATGTCTCTATGGTAAAGGTTTGATCACTAGTTTGTCTGGATTTGACAAGCCCAGACTGGCAAGGAGATATTATTAATGAAATTATTACTTTTCATCTGTTTGCCAGACAGGATGATTACATTTTTTTGCATCATAATTTAATAAGGATCGCTTTGCTTTATCCCTTTTATCTACTTTGTTATACAATATCCTTCCTGCCTGGGTGATAATTTATTATTTCAGTTATTTTTTACAGCACTTCTCTCTCATTCCCCTTTCAGAGACCTTAATGTAATATATCTTTTTGTCCACATCTTTTCATTTAGTGACCACTGTCCCTGTGAACGGGTTCTCTCTCAGACCCCAACATGCTAAATCCTTGGCCATTGACCACATCAGCAGTGAAAAAAACAGCCACAAGGACTCAAGGGCTTTAAAAAGAAAATAAGTTACTGTAGGTGTCTAGCTCCTTTTCTCTCTTAGTGTGCTACTGTAGAAAGTACCTGGTCTAAAGCAGAAATAATTGGCTCTACCCACGGCTAGTGACAGCAGCTGCTCCCCACCTCCATCAGCTGTAAATACATTCCCCAGTTAAACTTTTTATTTTTAGTTATCAGTAAACCAAGACAGCAAAAAAAAAGGAAACCCAGTAGATACACTGGAATTGCCCACTTTTAAACTAGAGGCAAAAAGGTACTTAAACTGCCAATTTTTGTCTGCTTTAAACTAGGTATCTACCCAGAAAGGACACAGCTGAAATCAGGTCTATAGATTGTTTTTCCCTACTAGATTCTAATAACTCCTAACAATTTGGCTATTTAGACACTTACCCTGCAATCTTTAGCCTGGGGAATTCTAGCCCATTCCGCAGTTAAACTTTTTCTTTTTAGTTATCAGTAAACCAAGATAAAGCTCTAGGCAAAAAAAGGTAACCCAGTAGATACACTGGAATTGCCCACTTGTAAAAAGGAGGCAAAAAGGTACTTAAATTGCCACTTTTTGTCTGCTTCAAACTAGGTAACTACCCAGAAAGGACACAGCTGAAATCAGGTCTATAGATTGTTTTTCCCTACTACATTCTAATAACTCCTAACAATTTGGCTATTTAGACACTTACGGCTATTTAGACACTTACACTGCAATCTTTGCCTGGGGGGGGGGGGGGGGGTTCTAGCCCATTCCCCAGTAAAACTTTTTGTTTTTAGTTATCAGTAAATCAAAATAAACCTCTAGGCGAAAAAAAAGGTAACCCAGTAGATACACTGGAATTGCCCACTTGTAAAAAAGAGGCAAAAAGGTACTTAACCTGCCACTTTTTGTCTGCATCAAACTAGGTATCTACCCAGAAAGGACACAGCTGAAATCAGGTCTATAGATTGTTTTTCCCTACTAGATTGTAATAACTCCTAACAATTTGGCTATTTAGACACTTACGGCTATTTAGACACTTACCCTGCATTCTTTGCCTGGGGGGTTCTAGCCCATTCCCCAGTTAAACTTTTTCTTTTTAGTTATTAGTAAACAAAGATAAAGCTCTAGGTGAAAAAGGATAACCCAGTAGATACACTGGAATTGCCCACTTGTAAAATAGAGGCAAAAATGTACATAAACTGCCACTTTTTGTCTGCTTTAAACTAGGTATCTACCCAGAAAGGACACAGCTGAAATCGGGTCTATAGATTGTTTTTCCCTACTAGATTCTAGTAACTCCTAACAATTTGGTTATTTAGACACTTATGGCTATTTAGACACTTAGCCTGGGGCTTGTAGCCTGCTCCATTTGCTAAGCTCACTTCGGTCACCTCCCTTCCCCCTATTACCACCCACCCCAGTACCTCTACATTTATTCTTAGCCTTAACCCACCCCTAATTGCCACCAATGAGGCTACATCACTAGTCACCCCCTCCCCCTACATCCAACACAATCATGCTACTACCTAATATAATAACAGTCCTAAACAGCGTAGTTCTAGCTCACATAACATCCTACCAAGGCACCACAGTCACATGCCCCAACAGCTTCCACTGTACTCTCTCAAAACCCTCCCTCAAACATTTACACTATAACTACACAACCCATGCCACCAAAAACATCCTCCCAATACACACACTCCATTACCAAACACCTAACACACTAAAAAAAAAATATCCCTAAGACAGCATAAGCAATTTACTATGTATATAAAACATATCCTAAACATCCTCTGTAAACTTGCCCTCCAAACCCTGGTCCTCCCAAATCCAACCAAACCACAAACTCTAGTCCAAGCAACCCCCCCACAACTCAATTCCAAGCCAACAAAAAAAACAACAGACCCACTTATAATGTCCCTAAGCATCAGAAGCATATGCAATGAAATCCAAGAACTACATGCCAGCATAAGCATATATTCCCCAGATATTCTCTTCCTAACTGAAACCTGGCTCAAACCTCACATCAGAAGTGAGGAAATACTTCCACCTGAATACATCCTTTGCATAGACAGATTGTTTAAGAAAGGAGATGATGTAGCATTGATATTTAAACACCACCTCAATATTCAACTCCTGAACACATCTGCCCTTCACCAGAACAATGAAGAAATCCTTTATGCCAATCTCAAACTAAACCCAAACAAAACAATCAATATCATGGGATGCTATTTCCCACCAGAGCAAAATTTTACACCCTTAGAAAATCTCTTGAGCTGGGTTACTCTATCTCTACCACAGGAAACCATTATTCTCTGCGGGTTTAACATCATTTGGCTATCCTGTAATAACAATCTCCCAACCATTCACCTTAATCTCCATGGGTTCACTCAGCTCATCCAATCCCCTACCTGAATCAACAAAAACCCTAGCAATCATACCTTACTTGACTGGATCCTAGTCAACAAAGCCCCTCACTCTTACCTAGCAGGCTGCCTACCTGACAGTCTTAGTGACCACTCCCCCACTTTCCTAATTCGGCACCACACAAACAGGCTCAAGCTTATTATCCACAGACAGATATGAAACAAGTCCAACTTCAACCCCAACTCCTTAACCTCCTTCCTTCAAAAAATTAACTGGTCACCACTAAAATACCTCAACCTAGATGAGGCTGTCCACTTATTAAACAGTACCTTCCTCTCCATCCTAAACACCCATGTTCCTGTAAGAAATGCCAAAGTCAGATCCAGATGTGCCCCATGGTTACAAAAGACCACCAGAACCCTAATGAAATCCAGAGATAAGGCCTGGGAGTACTGGCGACTAACAAAAAATAATTCAGATAGGCAATCATTCCTTGAACTGCGCAATAAAGCCAAAAAGCAAATAAAATTAGACAAGTCCTTCTACTATAAACCCACCCTAAACTCTACCAGCCACAACCCTAAGCAATTCTGTTCCACTATTAACACTATCCTCCACCCAGGGAAGGTTGATGCCCCCCAGCAGTCCATACCCCCCTCCTCCAGCAGTATTGCTGAATCCTTCAACAAACACTTCACTGAAACTATAACATCTCTAAACAAACAACACTTCCCTACAACAGTCCCCCCAACTCCTAACCCTAAACCCCCACTCTTCTTTTTTTCTTCACCTCAGTACCTACCTCCAACATAAAAAGACTATTGTCAAAACTTAAACCCACCAAACTCGCAGCTAACAACCTCCCCTCTGAATACTTGAAAATTGCAGCTGATACACTAGTCTACCCAATTTCAATTCTAATCAACCATCCCATAACAGAAGGCTAATGTTCCCTCAATATTAAAAATATCCCACATCATTCACCTCCACAAAGGCACCCCCTACTGACCTCTGCAATTACTGCCCCATTGCTATCCTCTCCCCTCTCTCCAAGATACTTGAAAAATGTATCAACACCCAGGTCTCCAACTACCTCCTAGCTAATAATCTCCTCTCGAAAACCCAATATGGTTTCAGGCCATATCACAGTACTACCTCTTATAGGTTCATAGGTTCATAGGTTCATACTAGGCTATCTGCCCTAGGGCATTTATAAGCCTAGCCAGAGTATGTTTGGCTTTCGCCACCCATTTTAAATGAATTTTGCTATGCCCTTTTTCGAGGTTAGTATACTGTGCTTCTGTCTAACAGTGACACAGAAGTGATACCCGGGGTAAACCTAATATCTCTCATCCACTCATCAAGATTCATCTTGAAGAGAGTCAATGAGGGACTCTGCCTAACCTGGACTGGGATTTTATTCCAGAGTGAAGGGAGCCCCTGGGTTATGAATCTGTCCCTCTAGCATGTCCTATTTATTTCAGTGCTGAGGTTCAAGTCTCTTGAGCGCATAGCTCGATGGGATTTGGTTTTTCTGAGGTGCAGCATGTCCATTAATTCCGGGTTGGACATGGCTTTATACGTCAGGCACAGATCGCCACTGAGCAGGCGGTATGCCACTGAGTAGAGCTGGAGTTTCTTTAACCGGGCAGCATATGGCATCTTTTTGACCCCTTTGATCCTCTTGGTGAGGTACTTTTGGGGTCTTTCCAGTTGCTAAAGGTGTCTGGTAAGGTAAATCCCAAAAGGGGTATTGTACTCAATTATGGGCTCTATGAGGGATGAGTAAAGAGGCATGATGACCTCCCCTGATCTAGATGTGAATCCCTTCATGATTAGGTGGGCTATATAAAATGTTTTTCTAACCATTTTGGCCACGTGGTTTTCAAATGAGAGATTGCTATCAACTTGGGTCC
This sequence comes from Protopterus annectens, assembly GCF_019279795.1. Classification (NCBI taxonomy): domain Eukaryota; kingdom Metazoa; phylum Chordata; order Ceratodontiformes; family Protopteridae; genus Protopterus; species Protopterus annectens. Next base: position 269,465,188 of record NC_056741.1, on the reverse strand, counting down.
CCAGGTCCCCTAATTACTTCTTCCGTACTTAATGGGTTACCACCTATGTGGTAATTTGTGGGCACTTTGTTTTTGCCAAAGGGGATGACTATACACCTTTTGGCGTTTAGCTTGAGAACATGGCTCTGGCACCAGTTGTCTGTTTCTATGAGGTCCTTTTGGAGGATGCTTGTGTCAGCTGGAGAGCCGATTATGGCGCCTAGTTTGCAGTCATCTGCGAACTTGGTCAGCCACAGTCCTTCCGTGTTGGCCTGTACCTCCAAGAAATATATACCGAACAAGAGAGGTCCCAGGACTGAGCCTCATGGGACGCCACTTGTAACTGGTTTGGAGTCTGACATGGCTCCAGCAATTCTAACCATGTGGGTTCTGTCCTTGAGCCAGTTTGCAACCCATCTAGTGACATAGGGGTTTATATTTAAGCTGGTGAGCTTATCTATAATGCCCGAGTGGGGTATTGTATCGAAGGCTTTTGCAAGGTCCAGGTAGGCTTTGTGGACCACCTTCCCCCGTCAATGGCCTTGGTGACTATTTTAAAGAAATTGACCAGGTTTAAGAGGCAGGATCTGCCCTTAGCAAAGCCGAACTGGGTAGGATCCAGTGTCTGTAGGTCCCCAATATCTTTATTTATGAGGTTCATGATGATCCTTTCCATAGCTTTGCAGACCAAGCTAGTCAGGCTTATGGGGCGATAGTTTCCAGGATCCGTTGAGGCACCACCTTTGTGGAGAGGTACCACTGTTGCTGTACGCCACTCTTTGGGTACATATCCTGTAGTAAGGCTGAGATTGAACAGTAGTTTTATGTTTGGGTTTAGCTCTTCCTGGAGTTCATGTAGGATGCAGCCCGGGACACCGTCTGGTCCCATTGATGCTGTGTTTTTTGCTTTGGAGAGGGCAGCTCTTACCTGAGCATCTGAGATGTCGGGGGGGGCAGCACTCTGCTGGGATAGATATTTGCCCTTTTGGTGGGGGAGTTTGCGCTGAACCTGTCAGCTAGGATGTTGGCAATGTCTGTGGGTTTGGTGTATTTTTTGTCATTTTGGACTAATTCTGAGCATATCTGGGAATTCCCACCCAGGTTCCTAACATAACTAAAGAAAGCCTTATGATTATCCTTAGTGTCCTGTGCAATTTTTCTCTTGAAGCTGGCCTTAGACGATTTTATGAGTACCCGTAGTTTTTTGCTAATACTGATCAGAGATGCCTTCCCTTTTTGGGATTTTGATCTATCATGTAGTAGCTTCCTCCTTCTATTGTATAGTTTGTTTATAGCTGGGGTCCACCAGACAGGATGCCTGCCTTTGGAGGATTGGGTCTTGGTTTTATTTGGGATTGCATGATCCATGCATTCCTAAAGGTGTTCATAAAATGCATTTATTAAGGATTCTGTGCTCTGGGCCGTATTTTCCACAGGCCCGGGGGCTTTGATGGATTCCACCTCGATTTTGAGGAGTGTGAAATTTGCTTTAGAGAAGTTTTTCACTGTGGTTTTCTGGGCAGGGGGTGGGGTCAGGATGTGAATATCCAGTGAGATTAGTTTATGGTCTGATCTTACCAGTGAGGGATACACTTCTGGTCTGGAGCATAGAGCCCCCATGTTGGTGATGATCAGGTCCAGTATGTTTTCCCCTCTTGTGGGAGTGGTAACAAGTTGTTCCATAGCATTTGAGTTTATAAATTCTAGGAACCTTTGGGCTAGGGTGTTGGAGCTAAAGTAATGCCGTGTGGATTATGAGCTAGAGTAATGCTCCCAGTCTATGTTTGTGTAGTTGAAGTTGCCCAATATAATGGTGTTTGGAGAGACCATCATATTTTCCAGTGTTCTGGTCTCCTTCACTAACACTATACTTCATCACAAAAACAATGGCCTCTTTTCTACTGCCGTGTTTCTAGATCTCTCAAAGGCCTTTGACATGGTATCTCATGAGCTACTACTCTCTACTCTCCCCATCATCCCCTTCTCACAATCAGCCTACAACTGGTTCCACAGCTATCTACACGGACGCCAGCAATCAGTAATCTGGGATGATAACCTATCACCTCGCCTCCCAGTTACTCTCGGAGTTCCCCAAGGGTCTATCCTTGGCCCCTGCTATTCTCACTTTTCACTAACAACCTACATACTCCCACCACACAAGCATCTCTTATACAGTACGCAGATGAGTCTACTCTCATCTGCTCTGCCCCCACTCTACCAGAACTACAACAAATCACACAGGAATCATTCTCTTCTGTAGAAAGCTGGCTATCCATTGCTCAGCTCCTACTCAACCTAAGTAAGACAAAACTTCTCCTGTTCCAACCTTCCAAAGCCACCCAAAACACCCCCACTTCAACATTCTCACCAAAGACAATGCCATCATCTCTCCATCAGAACACATAAAATTACCCAATGTGGAAATAGACAACAAACTTAGATTTGACACCCACATATCTCCCATAATAAAAAAAATTCCCAAGATCTGTCAATTCCTAACCAAGGCAGCTAGAATCTCCATAGCCAATTCCCAGCTAATCTTCACCTTACTCTATGAATCCCCCACATTTACTGACCTTAGAACAACAGACCTACACAAGCTGGATGCTTGTTACAAAAAAATTGCACTGGAGCCTCCTACCACAGCCATCATTGTATCTCCCTTAAAGAACTAAACTGGCTAGAACTCCCACAACTTCTTCACTTTAATCAACTGACCATTGCTCATAAACGTATTAACCACCCCCATAACATCCCTTCCCTTCAAACGCTTCTCCAACCCTATCACCCCACTAGGCCCTTAAGATCAAGCAACAAAAATCAACTCAATGTTATCAAACCCAAAAACTCATCAGGAGAAGCCATATTTTCATGTACCATATCTAAACTTTGGAACAATCTTCCACCCTCTATAACTACTCTACCTTCCAGCAGCCTTCTCAAGACTGGGCTCAAATTCCACTTAAATTTGCACTGGCTTTGTCCTTGTTCTAATCCAGACTAACATCCCCCTCACCCCCCCACCTAGACTCTTAACCCAACTATACTAACGCCACTACTAACCACAGTCAGAATGGTTGTCTTTACATACTTTAAAATCTTGTCTGACAACTTTGTTACTAATATTATAAATGACAAGAAACTATCATAACTTGCAACATTTACTGTATATACTGTTGATAATCAATATTGTGTTATTGTATTAAAGCCAACATCCTGTAATGTTGTTTTCTATTGCTGCAACCTTGTATCTCTATTTATCATGTACATGATGTGAAGCTTTTCTCCCCGGGCATCCACTGAAAAAGGACCTGCGTCCAGTCGGAATTTCCCAGTAAACAAATATAAATAAAAAATAAAATAAAAAATCTAATTACATATAATAACATATATATTACCTTGTTTGAGATACAGATATCAATTCCTTTATAAGAAATATAGTCAAAGGTTCAGGAAAAATCTAAGTAAGCTCCAGTAACGGAGACTTTTATATCAAGAACATGATTAATGAGTTCATAAATATCGATCACACTAGTTAAAGTGAATTGGTTGTAAAACGTGGTGCTGTTATTTAACAAAAGCCTTATTTTATTTTATTTCTATCCTTTGTTGACTGGATTAGTCCTACTAGGCTAATAGCCATCTTTCAGGGTAGCCCCAAGTTAGCCAGCGCATCAGGGAACTTCCCCTACTCTTTTCAATACATGCAGGGGATCTTTTACATTTACATCCACATAGGGTGACACCAACACAGGTAGATGAAGCAGCAGTTTAATGTCTTTATGAAGTATTAAAACTCAGGAGTGCAGCACCCCCCCACACACATTTATTACAGAACAACAACACGGATGACATTATTTGTTAAGTTTTGGCAAGTTAGTTACTGTTTATTAATGTGCATACTTAGAAATGTTGTCTGTATTGTAGGAATGCATAACTTGGAAAAGTACTTCTGCATCAATCTGACAGGCAAATGATTCATGTAGTCTCCGTCTTTATGAATCATAGTCTGTTAGCTGCAAGATCCCTGTATATATATATATATATATATATATATATATATATATATATATATGTGTGTGTGTGTAAAAAATATATATATATATATATATATATATATATATATATATATATATATATATATATATATATATATCTAGACTGTGTGCATCAGAACTGTACAGGGTACCAATCATTTCAGTAAGCTAACACAGAACACTAGGACATCAGATTCTAAGGCACATGCTGGAGGTTGAATGTGTAGCAACTTGTCTACTGAACAAGCCATGTGAGAGTTCAAGTCAGTAATGCATGTAGCTGGCCACACATCAGAGTGCCTATGTGTGCCTACAAGACAAGCTCACAGGCTATGTGGACAATATTTTTTTATTTTTAATTTTCTTTTTCTTCCGTCCTGCATTCCATTAAGGGAAGAGTTGATTGACCCATCTGTTCCCTCATAGGATAAGAGCTGATCATGGGTGACCATTGTCTAGGTAATCATAAGGTTGTTTTCTGATTTAATATCTAAAGACATGCTGTAGGTCGATTGGACACTCTAAAAAATTGGCCCTAGGCATGAGTACAGGTTTGTGTGTGCCTTTTGTGGAAGGATGGTGGCCAGGCTAGCAACTCAACACCATAAAACTCCACTGCCAGTCATGAGCGGACAAGGTGATCCGCTCTGGCGACCCCTAACCGGGAAAAGCAAAAGAATAAGAAGATCCTATAACAACTGATAATTGCATACCGAATACTAGGCTGGATTTGTACATGCATACTATCATCCATGTCAAGAACTTGCTACAGACATGACTTGCTCTTGGGGCATCAGTCTGTAATTTGATCACACCTAGTCCCTGCTGGGCAATAATGAAGAAACAAGCCTAGATGATCCCTTACCCCATAATGGATAAGCTGTTATCAATCTGTCCCTCCCATCTTCTCCTACTCAGTGTTTCCAGTGTCCCATTGAGGGTAATCTGGGTCATAGTTAGGGGTTTCTTCTATGAATCAGAACTGGACAAACTATGAGGGAAGAAATGCATATAGATGAACGCAAAACATAACAACACTCTGTACTCAAAATGAATATAACACATGAGAAGCAAAGAGAGTCATTAAAGCATGAAGCCAGGGCAGACAATAGAACAACATTATATATCCTGTAAGATGATACCAGAAAACACATGAGCAATATATTAATAAATGAATATTGACAGCATTGATTAATTATACTTGGCAGCCTAGAGATGAACTGTGAAGCTGGGTGTATTGTTGCCTTATACTATAATGATGGTAGGACACCAAAATAACAGATTCTAGGCCCTGTGCGAGTGGTGTGCATGTCTGTCTGTTTGCCAGTCTGTCTATCTATGCATGGAGTATGTGTGTCTGTCTGTGGGGGGGGGGGGGTCCAGAGCTCTTCATCAAAATATTTCCTTGTTTGAAAAAGGACTGGTCAGCTTGCTTAGTCTATTCCTGTTCTGTCACTTTACTGGTAGCAGCTCTGTGTGAGATTAGCAGACAGCAGGGATAATGAAGGTTTCTCCTTTTCTGTTACTGTATGATCTCAGAGTTGGTATACTTAAGTCACAGGGCATATGTGAGGGGTGCCACTACCTACGTGTAGGAGGTGCGGAGGTATTGCATCCCTGCAAAAACACTTGCTTTAGTGTTGTTTTTGATTAATTTTTCCATCAACTTAAGTTAATGGGCAGAACTTTAGTTGATATTAAGACTTTTTATCTATGTATATGTATTTAGATATATATATATATATATATATATATATATATATATATATATATATATATATATGTATATCAAATCAGTCTAAACAGGCAACTCATATATCATAAATATAAACAAGAGGTAAAAATAACCTCCCAGGCCAAAGGCAATCACAAGCCATTCTTCTGCAACCTCAAAGACAATCACAACAATGTGCTGAGCTAATTGCAAATGGGGCAAGCTACAGTGAGCTGGAAGATACAGCAAATTTACTTTCTAATAATGTTAGCTCAAAATGTACACCCTCTCCCTCCAGACACCCCTCAGTAAATACCCTCAACCATAACTTCCTCAAATATCACTAAGAAACAGGTACTCAATGAACTTTCCAAGGGAAGGAACACTGCATCAATGGACCTACATAATATTCCAGGCTGTTTCCTTAATAGCATGAAACATGACCTGTCAGGACCAATAGAATCACTATTTAACCATAGCCTTCAGACAGGCTTTATACCAAGTGAATGAAAGACTGCATCTGTCATCCATCTGCATGAGAGAAAGTCATCTACATTTGTGGGGACAACAGACCCATAACTCTAACTAGTTTCATATGCAAAGCTATGGAAAGAATTATCATGTAAATGACAAACAGCTTAGCTTTGTCAAGAGCAAGTCATGCCAACTCCACTTGATGGATGTCTTTCAGAAGGTCACCAAAACAATAGACAAGGGCAAACCTGTGCATACTGCCTACCTTGACCTGATCAAAGCATTTGACACGATAGCATATTTGGACATTGTAGATATACTGATGAAATTAGGTATAAATCCCTATATCACCCACTGGATAGCTGGCTGGCTCAATTATAGGGCCAGAATGTTAGAATATGGCAGTCTATCTGTACAAAAAGGCCAGACACTAGTGGCATCCATCAAGGCTCAGTGTTGGGGACATTCCTTATTGTCATCTTCTTCTTTGATTAAAACCCAACATTAAGTGCTTCTGTCTGACCAAGTTTGCAGATGACTGAAAACTAAGCAGCATTATAGAATCCTCCAAATATGCAAATACCATCCAAAAAGGACTGGCACAGACCAATAACTGGTACCAGAGCCACAGTCAAACACTTAATGCCAATAAATTCGTAATAGTGTCCTCTGAACTCCTGGAAACTACCAAATTAATAATACACCTCTACGAGTATGCCCAGTGGTCAGGGATTTGGGAGCACATGTAGACAGTAACCTGACCTTTGGCCATCATAAATCATTCTGTGTTGCATAACTTATAAGTAAGAGTATATCATCTAGGTCCAAGGATGGCTTTGTTCTGCTGTACTTGGTCCTCATTAGAAGAGCCGTTGAGCAGAATGCCCCCCTTTGGTATGTACCTGACCAAAGATATACAACAATCTGAGCAGTCACAGAGATTCCCACAAAAAAGAATACAGGGCATAAACAAAATGTCCTATGCACACTGCCGCAAAGCCCAGGCTCTGTACTTGGTCTCCTAGATAGTGCTGAGAGGCGATCTGTGCCTGGCATACAAAACATCCTCTTTTTCCTCTCTGATGGATCAGTTGCACATCTGCAAAACAAACAACATCAGGGTTTCCCAATATAGGAACTTTCTGCAACATAAATAGACATGTTGGAGGAACAGATATGTGTTTCAGAGAATAACGCTTCTTTGATACAGGCTTCCCATTCATATCAAGCAGAGTTCTTCCCTAACCCAATTAAAGTCTAACTTGGGACAGTGGATGGGGAATCAGAATTTCAGCCCTAGCCTAGCATCTATGTCTTTGTTAAACTTAGACAGCCAGTAAATGCTTGACCACCCATTTCCAAGCCTAAATATACCCCTTAAAATAAACCTGGAGTATCAAAATTAACATGGCTAGGCTTACAAAAAGCACCTGGAGTCCTTAGCCTAGTAATCACCTATCAATCTAAATATATATATATATGTGTGTGTGTGTGTGTGTGTGTGTGTGTGTGTGTGTGTGTGTGTGTGTGTGTGTGTGTGTGTGTGTGCGTGTGTATATATATATATATATATATATATATATATATATATATATATATATATATGGATTCACTTTAGAAGCTTGAAATCCTGAAATATCAAATTTCAGAATTTCGAGCCCATAAAGTGGAAACCTGAAAAGCACGAAAATGCAGAAGCTCAAAATTCAAAATCTCGCATATCCGAGATGTTGAACTAGTGCTTCTGGTATACACATACACACACATTCCTCCCCACACACAAACACACACACCCTGTCCTACATAAAAGCAGGGGGGTAAGCCATGCCTGTACCCCCCCATGTGGGGGGATGTGCCCCCCACACCCCCCTACTTAAATATTCTAACTCCAAGGTCACACTACATACACAAACACACAAAACACAACCACACAAGCTATATTCCCCTCGCACACACACAAAACAGTAACAAAACACACTAACACACACTACAGCCCCTACCCAAAACCCTTAAAACATAAACTTACCTGAATCCATAACCACAGCAAAACTCCAGAAGCGCTAATTCAACATCTCTGATATGCGAGATTTTGAATTTTGTGCTTCTGGGTTTTTGTGCTTTTCAGGTTTCCTTTTTATGGGCTCGAAATTCTGAAATTCGATATTTCAGGATTTATTTTATTTATTTATTTTATTTATTTTATTTTACATTTGTTAACCGGGCTAGTCTAGCTGGATACATGTCCATTTTCAGTAGAGGCCCGAGGAGAAAAGCTCCAATCAAAACAATCAAACAGTCAAAAAAATTTATACATGTTAGAAAATAGACACACAAATAGTGATACAAAATATTGCTTAATGTACATGCTGTAATTTAAGCATGGAATTAGTTTCCTTTGGGGTGTACATAGACAAGATAAGGGTGACTAATTTCAATTGTGAATTGAAGTGAGAGGTTGTAGTGTTCTAAATAGAAGAACGTGCTAGGAGGAAGTAAGGCTAGTAGGGTATGAGCTATGAAGTTAGTCCGGTGGGCGACAAGGACATATCCATTGGGATATGAGATATTCTTTTAGGTTGTTTTTGAATTGGGTGCGTGAAGTTGAGAGTCTTAGGTAGTTTGGCAATGAGTTCCATGGTTTCCCAATGGAGTTAGCGTAGAGGGCATCCCCACCTGAGTTCTTAGCTTTAGTGGTAAGGATAAGAGAACTGTTGGCTGATCTAAGACTATTTAGATTAGAGTAAGGGGCCAGAATGCTGGATAGTGATGGAGTTTTATCAGGGTGGTTGACTATTTTATAGGCCTCGGTGAGTTGATTAAGTTTGAGGAGATTAGGTAGTTCAAGCCAGCCAAGGGTTCCCAAGTTAAGACAATGGTGGGTTCGATAAGGAGAACCTGTTACAAATCTAGCAATATGGTTGTAAGCACGGGAGAGCATGTTAAGTTCACGTTTATGGAGGAAAGAGAAGACTGGGGATGCGTAGAGGAGGGGAGAGAGAAGATGGGTGCGGGCTATGGTTAATTTGGTAGAGGGGGTTAAGAAATTTTTGATTCTGTACATAGATCCTAATTTTTTATTAACGGACTTTATGGTTTGAGTAATGTGCAGGTCAAATTTGAGCTTGTGATCAATGGTTACTCCAAGTAGTTTGGTACTGGTGACAGGGGTTATATACGTCCCATTATTAGATTTAACATGGAAGGTTATTTTGTTAGTGTTTGGAGATTCTTTTTCCTGGGAAGAGGAAGCATTGGGAAAGAATAACAGTAGCTTCGTTTTAGATGGATTGAGTAGGAGTTTCAAGTCATTGAACCATTTTTCAATTTGAGAAAAACATTGTTGAGTAATAGTTTGGAGATTCAAGATGGAGACGTCAGAGCAGATTAGGGTGGAATCGTCGGCATATTGTATGCAGGTGGATTTAGGGATGACTGATTTGAGGTTGTTTATGTAGATGGAAAACAGAAGTGGACCGAGTATTGAGCCCTGTGGTACACCTATGGAAATTGGGAGTAGTCTTGATTTACAGTTATGCCACAGGACGGCTTGTTGCCTACCCGAGAGATAGGTCTTAAACCAGCTTAGTGCTGGTGTTTCTAGATGCAAGGCTTCAAGGGTGTTAAGAAGGAGCTGATGATTGACCATATCAAAAACTTTTGATAGGTCCAAAAAGAGGGCAGAAGATATAAGTTTGTTGTTGCGGTTGTTATTGATGGAGTCAACAAAGGAAAGGAGGGCGGTCGTTGTACTGTGGTGTGGACGAAAGCCATGTTGGGAGTTGGACAGGAGATGATTAACAGTTAGGTAGTGAAGTAGTTGCTTGTGGATGCATCTCTCCATGATTTTCGCTATTGGGGATAAGATAGCTATCGGTCTATAATTTGAGATTTCCATGGAGGAACCTCCTTTGTGAAGTGGAATGATATATGAAATCTTCCAGATAGTAGGGATATATGTCTCAGCTATAGTTTTATTGATAAGGATTGATATTGGGTAGTCTATTACATCAGATGCAATTTGCAAGAATTCTGCAGGGAGGTGGTCAGCTGCTAGGGTGGTTGGCCTAAGTTTTTTTAGTAGGGTACGTATATACGAAGAAGATACTGGCTTTAGCTTGAACGGGGTTGGGGTGAGAGCGTGCTGTAGAACAGCAGATTGTGAAGTGGAAGTTAGTTGACTGGCTAGATTTAGGACAGTCTCAGTGAAGAAGGAGTTGAAGGAATTGGCTACTTCTTCCTGTCCTTTCTCTACAAGATTGTCGGGGGTTGGGGTGGAGGTTTTCCCTGGGTGCTGAAGGTTGTTAAAGCCTGCCCAGAATTTTTTTGGGTTGTTCTGGTGTTTGTGCTGGAGGTGATAGAAGTATTGTTTTTTGTCCTGGGTAACAGCTACTTTGGTGGTGTTTCTTAGTTGTTGAAATTTAATACGGTCTTGGGAGGTTTTTGTGGCCCTCCACTTGTCCCAGGCATGGTTACGTAGTTTAATTTTGTTTTTGGTTTCCTTTGTTAGCCAAGGTGCTATACGAGGTTTGGATCTAATTTGTCTCTGTGGGGCATGTGCATCAAGTATCTTGAGAAATGTATCATTGAAGTGTGAGACACTCTCATTAATTGGAAGGGTTTTTAGTATGGACCAGTTGCAGGATTTCAGGTCTGCAAGAAATTGTTGTGGGACAAATTTCTTTTTGTTTCTGATTAATCTATAAAGGGGGGGGGTTGATAGTTGGGCATTTATGTTTATCGATATAAGTAATTAGGTGGTCACTGAGGTCACTGGGAAGGGTACCTGTCGTATAGTTATTTGAGTCTTTATTAGTAAGGATCCAGTCAATGATGCTTTCTTTTGATGAGAGTTGCCTATTCTAGTTGGGGATTGGATGTTTTTGGGAAAACCATGTAGATTGATAGGTTTTGGAGTTGAGTGGGTGGAACAGAGAGACCAGTCTATATTGACGTCTCCAAGTACCATGGTTTCTTGTGGGTAGCTGGTGGATAGCCAGCTTAAGGTTTGCTCCAGGTTTTCTATGTTGTCTCCTGGTGGGATATAAGTTACGACAAGGTTGATGCGTTTTTTAGCGTTTAAGCAGATCTGTAGGGCTATAATTTCTAGGTTAGAGATTGTAGGAGGTTGAATTGGGTTCTTAAGGATATTCAGGGTGTTTTTATACATAACAGCTATACCTCCTCCTTTTTTTTTGTACGATCAGCCCTAAAAATGTTATACCCAGGTGGAAGGATCTCTTCATTCTTAGTGGATGGCTTTAGCCATGTTTCGGTTAGACACATAATTTCAGGGGAATGAGTTGCTATAATGGCGTGTAGGTTATGAACTTTGTTGTTAATGCTTCTTAGGTTCAGATGAAATATTAGTAGAGAGTCAGAAGAATTTCGGGTAAAATTATTAGAGTGAGAGTCAAGCGTGGTGGTGGGACCAGGGTTAGGATGAATATCACCGCCAATGTTCATACGATTTTTTATGTAGACTAGTAATCTCTGTAGTTTAAATAGAATTTTGAGGTTGGCTTTGTTATGTGGAGATTTGGGGTAATGGAGTGTAATGTTGACTAATTTGGGGATTCAAATTTGTCCTGGTCTAGAGAAGGTAGTATAGAGAAGGCTTGGTCATTACCTTGGGAGTTAGTGTTACGCTTAGGGAAAGGGATACCTAAGAGAGTCTGATTTTCATATGCTGATAGGAAATAAGTAGTGATGAGAAGTAAGGTTATTAGGGGAATTGTATTGAGAGCATATTTGGCCATGTTGGGGATTGAGAAAGGGTAGTGGGAGAGGGATAGGACTTAGATTGGATTGTTTCAATGGGTATGGGCGGAGAGGTGGGTGGAGTCGTGAGTGGTGACAGGGGAGCTTTGTATTTGCTAAGAAGGAGAGTGGGAGGGACTTTTTGTTCCTATAAGAGTAGAGGTACTGGGGGCGGGTGGGATAAGGGGGCAGGGAGGGGAGCGGAGCGGGGCATACACCACTAGGAGAATCCCAGGGTCATAGAGGACACCACAAAGCTGGGTGAAACTCAGTTCAAATACTGCACTATTTATGTTAAGGTAGGAACCAGATAAATAGCCACCTTTATTTTAGTGCTCTTGAATTTTGTACACTTTAGCGCCTAGTACGCTTGAGTTTTGCAGGCACTTATGCAGCTAGTACTCTTGTCCTTTTTATGTTTAACAGTGAGGAAATAGTAGCGTTTACCCTGTTCTTTTAACTTTTATCAGAGTTTGCTTTCCTCAATATAGGGTTCTGCTTATGGTAAACGTTGCAGTTGTAGGTTGTCGTAGAGCGGGTTTTATGGGTCTTGCGGGAGGGGGGTTGCCTGTAACACAAGGGAGAAAGACAGGAAGAGTAAACCAACTTTGCTCTGATTTCCAATGCTCAGCAAGTAAAACATTCAAGGTAATCAATAATATCATACAATTGCAGCAAGTAAAACATTCAAGGTAATCAATCAAAACATTCAAGGTAATCAATAATATCATACAATTGCAGGCCTAGTCGCTAAATGATATAGATCTAAAGGACGCCAGTTGTGCGTCAGCAACACATGTAACAGCTAGGTCAGTACATTTACTGTTTGCGATAGCAAGCAACACACAACAGAGCAGTTCTATCGACTTCAAATGCAGACTAATCAACTATAAATCAATTTCCAGTTTGAGATGGCAAGCAACACACTACAGAGCAGTTCTTTCCACTACAGATGCAGAATAGTCCACTATAGATTAAGATAGAATGATTTCTGTGAAAAGAACGGATGCCAGATACAGATCAGTAACACGTGCAACTTCCCCTGAATAAAGTACACGTTAACGAGCAGTCCCGCCGTAGAGTAGAGAAAAAAATATTGCAACTGAGCAGGAATCACATCAGAATCTAGTTCACGAGCCCTCTAGAAACACTCGCTTATAACACAGTTTAAGGTTGATTTGGAGGCAGAATAAATGTTACCTGTGTGCTGCTGGATGAGACTGGGTGGGTGAGCCGTCAGGACTTAATTCAGGTTAGTTTAAGGATAGCGTGGTGCCATCAGTATTACTTATTAACTTTCTGACGTCAACACCACCACACCACTAGGAGAATCCCAGGGTCATAGAGGACACCACAAAGCTGGGTGAAACTCAGTTCAAATACTGCACTATTTATGCAGTATTTATTTATTCAAGCTTCTAAAGTGAATCCATATATATATATATATATAAATATATATATAAATATATATATATATATATATATATATATATATATATATATATATATATATATATATGCGTGTGTGTGTGTGTGTGTGTGTGTGTGTGTGTGTGTGTGTGTGTGTGTGTGTGTATTGATCTAGTCATCTAGATCGAGCACATTCAACATCAACAACACTAACACTGACATAGTACCATTGGCAACAAAACATAAACATGCATGTGCTCTGAGGATTAACCTTAAACTATGCAAACTAGAAAACATGTTTTTGGGAGGGAAGCAATCCCTCCTGCATCACCCACATGGGGGCTGCACCCCTCTCAGCCCCTGCTAATTATTTATTCCAAATCAAAGACTACACAATCCTTAGGGAAAGGTATTTTCTCCAACTTTGGGAACTGTTAATTTCACACAGTTGACGATAATCTGTTTCTAATGACCCAAGTGTGCTGATAAAAAAAAGGCCAACTAAAACTCAAATAACCAACAGCAGTGCACCCATGGATACAGATAGATAGATAGATAGATAGATAGATAGATAGATAGATAGATAGATAGATAGATACAAGGATTCCTTTGGACATAGTTTGTTTGCTCCTGCTACTACCTCTGTAATTTTGTTGTTCCATTGTTTTGGTAGTTTAATGATGTGGCACAGTGGTGCAGCAGATGGTGTCCTTGCCTCAAAGGAAGAGGTTCCCTGGTTCAATTTTCAGCTTGGGTGCCTTCTGTGTGAAGTTTGTATGTCCTATCTGGGTTTGCTCTGGGTACTCTGTTTTCCTCCCCCATTCCAAAGACATGCAGCATGTCGATTGGACACTAAATTAGTCATAGATGTGAATGTGTGATGTTGAAGAACTACTGTGGCAAGGCTAGCCACCTGGTGGTTTAAACTTTGACTCTTGATGATTGTACTCAAACAATAAAATGGAGTCAGCAACCTAGGTACAAATCCGATATAATGTAAAAGACTTTATTACTAAATCCATTATAGTAACATCATGACAATCCAGACGGGTTTCGGCTGGCAAAAAAACACAGCCTTCTTCAGTGAGAAACAGAACAAGAAAGATGTTACAGTTTAAATAGTGTTATAAACTCATCTTATTGGTTCATTTCAAAATTGCTCATTTAGTCCAGGTGAAAAAAGTGCACCTAGTTTTGTAATACATTTCTTTTCTTTAGTATCTAGCATTGAGTGCCATCCTGTTTTATTAAATTTAATACCCTTGACCAAATCAATCACAATAAAAGAAAATTTGGCAGTTGGGTGTTTCAGAGTGTGTTTGTACAAAGCATTATTCATTTTCTTATTTTTGATATTGCTCACATGTTCAGAAATACGTAATCTCAATGGACGAAATGTCTGGCCAACATAGAAAGACCCACAAATACATGTGGCCAGATAAACAAGCCAGTCACTGCTGCAATTTGCAAAGAATGGAATATCATAGACCCTTGAGCAATTCCTGCTAGGGAATTCTTTAGATTTTGTAATTTTGTCACAATTACTGCAATGACCACAGGGGAAACACCCAACTAGAGGTTCCCCAGTCATGGTAGTTTGTAAAAACTGTGTATTCCTTTCATTATGTGTGTGTTTACAGTGATTAAAGCATGACGCCAAATTTTTTCCTTTATGGAATGAAAATAAACATCTGTCTGGTAATATTTCTGATAATTCTGGTAAACTTAATAAAATATTCCAGTTCCTCTGGACATAATGAGAACATTTGAATTCCTAGCATATGTTGTTACAAACTTGATTGGCTGTGTGGTCCCCTGATCCCTAGACTTATAGGTTAACAAATCCTGCCTAGATAAGGTGTTGGCCCAATTGCTGGCCTTCAGAACATGTCCCATAGAATATCCCCTAGCTCAAAATCTATTAGTGAGGTCGCATCTGTGTTCTTGAAAGGTATCATCATTGGAACAGATGCACCTCATACGTATGAATTGGGATTTAGGTATATTTTTAGCAATGTGTGGAGGATGAAAGCTGTTGTATTCAGGATATTTTCTGAATACCTGTGTGCTTAGGGTATGATCTGACAGTCTTGTTATTAACATATCAAGAAAAGTTATTGTGTCAAGATGATAATTAACAGTAAACTATAAACCCCATTTATTGTCATTCAAATATGAGACAAATTCAGTTAGGTATTCAACATCGGCCCTCCACACCATCCAGCAATCATCCAAATAATGTCTCCAGATATCAATTTCTGAAAGATATATATTATGGCTATTATTATAAATGATATGTTCCTCAATATATGCCATAAAAAGTTCAGCATAAATGGGAGCAAAGGATGCTCCCATTGCTGTACCTTTGATCTGCCAAAAACAGATGTCTTGATAAAAAAAGACGTTATTGGTAAGGACATGCTCTGCAAGGCCAACAAGAAAAGAATTAAAATCTGATTCATATAAGTGTGCTTTATTGAGCCAATGAGTCAAGGCTTCCAAACCCACCTCATGCGGAATGTCGGTATACAGGGAACCTACATCAAGTGTACACATCAGCCAACCAGGTTCCAACTGTGTATCTGATATAATGTGTAAGAATTCAGTTGTATCCTGTAAGCGAGACTGAACATGGGTCAATAAAGGCTTGAGATATCTGGTCAAAAACAAGGATACGGTTCAGTAAGATAACCCCGACCCGAGACAATTATTCTACCTGGGGGGGTGCACCGGATCCTTGTGTATTTTTGGAAGAAAATAGATATATTGATTAATAGGATCCTGAATAGTTAGTTGTTGAAACACAGAAGTAGTTATAATGCCAGTGTCTCTGGCATTAATAAGGAACTCATCAATCTGTTTCTTAAATCTATATGTTGGATTTAAGCACATTTCAGCATAGTAACATCTATCAGATAATTGCCTCCTAGCCTCTTTGTTGTAATCTGACCAATTCATGACAACAACTGCGCCACCTTTGTCTGCTGAGATGATAACTATATCCTTGTTTTGTTGTAGTTCAGAAATAGCCTGTTTTTTCACTAGATAACAAATTTTTGGGTTTAAAATTGGTTTCAGAGCTGGTAAAATGTAGATATTTGAGAATGGTGGTCTGAGAAAGATGTACAATAGGGTGCATCGGGGGAAGATATTTTGATTTATGATATATGAATTTATCATGATCATATGATGCAACCCCATCCCCAAATTGTAATTTCAAATTGAGAGTTCTACAAAATGACATGACATCTTGTGCTAACAAATCCTCAGATGTTACAAAACCAGGAATGAAAGTTAAGCCTTTATTAAGAATAGCCAAATGGGACGGTGACAAAACAAAATCACATAAATTTAAAACATTAGAGTGATCATCATCATTTATTTCTGCGTTACCAATTTTAGCAAACTCTGAATGTTCTCGATTCCTTTTGTGTTTCCTGCCCCCACGTTTATATTTCCCCCTAAAGGGGCAAAATCCTGAACTCTCTTGGGATTTGGTGAATCCGATGCTGGCTGTATGTCACTATCTGTATATGATGAAGGTTCATCAGTAGATGTACCATTAGCTACAGATTTTATACGTAATATAGACCTGGGTCTTTTCCTTTTTGGTGTTCTGGCCAATTGTGGGTTAAATCGAACATGTTTATAAGGTCAGCTGAAAGGGTTGGCCCCTTGATAATCAGATTGGTCACGCTTGAATTTTTAAATTTTTCTAGATTTTAACTATTCCTCAAGATTCGTGAGATCATTAGCCACTTTGTTAAGATATTTCTTAAAGAATACTTCACCCTTAAATTTTTGTACGTCATTACATAGCTCGGTTACTGTATTGATTTCAGAATCGATAATTCTGTCATAATATTTGGACAAAGCCTCAACAAATGACATTGTTGCCTGCTGTTGTATATTAGACCATTGACTATTAAGTTCATCATCCGGCTGCCCCACATGGGGTTGAATTCTAATTCTAAGACCCCTGGGAGTAATGCCTTTTGCAATATAGGCCTTAAAAAGTTTGGAGTGCCAAACATTGGATCTTAACATTTTAAGATGCTTGTAAAGATTATCAAAGGCCAAACTACATGACGGTTCAGGTCCCAAGGGGTCATTAGAAGAATTACTAGTAGAACAAACACCAAGGCCAAATACACTCAAATCTTCTCTGTCCACTGAAAGCCCGGAGACCAGATTAAATAGGTCCATCATAATGATTATAATGATAAGCCAAATAATGAAATTGACAATAATGGCCTCACATAAGAGTACCACGTCAATAGAATTTAAAGGGAACAATAACAGCTTAAATTAGCAGGCCAAAGTCGCCCCTGCTTAAATTGCTACGTTCCCAAAGCCAGATGAAGCCTAAAACCACCAATGGTCAATAAACCAAGAGTGATGTATAATATTTCAAGTAAAATGACCAAATATAAAAATAATCACTATAAAGACTTGAATTGCAATATTTTAGAAGAACCAAAGGTTGTCTAATTAATTAATACTATGAAGTATGGATATAACAAAAATAACAAGTGGCAAATGGTCGCACCCAGTCTGACAGTTGTAAATTATTGTCTAATTGAACCACTGATGATCAAGGGGCCAGCCCCAACAGCTCACCACACTTGTTCAAAAGAACAAAATAGGTCTAATTAAATAGTATATATATTTTTTCTGTTGTAAACCAGCAAAGATAATTTAGGGAGTCAAGCATTTGAGATAAACAGGAATGAAGGATACCCTTAACTAAAATAGTATACTTGGTAAATACCAAAAATATAATGTTGGTACAAAACAAATTCAAACCTCTATTCTTAAACATAGAATATAAGTCCGAACAATAGTATTCATTAAAACATTCCTGTTAAACAAAATATAGCCTATGATGCTGTAAAAAGCAACTCCCAGAGAATGTAGACCTATTCCAAAAATAACATGTTCAGTAAATAGATTAAATATAAATAGCCACCTAAGGTCGATACCTAGGTCCAAAAGGAAATCAAACCCTTGTATGATAAACGACTGTTGTGAATAGAATTCAACATCATTAAATTGCATATAATGGTCAGGCAATCACTTAGCTAACAATAATTATTGCTAAAATACTTGTTTTCAATTGTTCATAGTAAATGAAAAATCAAATAATGAGATATTGTCATACAACCTAATACAAAAAATAAAACAATTTTCCCAAACTGTCTATTATTTATGATGAATAGAAGAGACAAAGAGCCTACTGCCCTGTTCATAACACAAAAAGGAGACCAGTCTGAGTCCAAAAATAAACAAAATATGAGTCCAATGTTCCTATGCCACCAATATAGTAATAAAAAATGTAATATAATATTAATGAAAGTCACACAGTGTCTATATGCTGAAACCGACCATGATAAATGTCCAAAACGAAAGAACGACCATGCAGTAATGAGACAGT
Source organism: Protopterus annectens (assembly GCF_019279795.1). Taxonomy (NCBI): domain Eukaryota; kingdom Metazoa; phylum Chordata; order Ceratodontiformes; family Protopteridae; genus Protopterus; species Protopterus annectens. Next base: position 269,446,383 of record NC_056741.1, on the reverse strand, counting down.
TCACATCCCAGACACCGCTCGATACTAATTTCCGAATACCTTGATGATTGTCACTTTTGAAGTAACACCCCAGCCTCATATGGGAAAAGGGTTTTGTGGATGGATGGGTGGATAGATTTCAGTGCTCTGTATATCTGTCTCATAATTATTTGCCTTTTACTTGTGCTGCCTTGCTCATTTTCTTTCATTTTCATTTTATCTGCAGGTTGGCTTTTTCCCTAAACTTTATAGTTCATTGGCCTTACACAGTATGGACTTTATCTATGAACGCAGTGGAAAGCAGACAATAGAGAAATGCAAGTTAGTGCAGCTGGGAATGAAAGAAAATCACTATGATTTTTATCATGATGATCCAACCCCATAGTCAAAATGGAAAAAGGGGTTGTGGACAGAGAGATGGATACAAATAATCCTTGTGAGTTTCTGCTAATGTTACTAAAATTAGACTAGAAACATGTAAGCAGCCTCGTGGAAAGATTTAGATGTCAGCCTTATTGTAGTGAAGTGTTAAATACTCTGAATGTTTTCAGATTCCACAGGATATGGATGTACGCAGTGGTAAAACATGCTACAGTCCACATAGCTGGTGTCACACAGCTCATTATCAGCTGCTGCCACTGTGCTTCTACATGGGTTTTAATGTGACCAAGAAACATGCAACTCTGACTGTATTAGCAGCAGCAAACCTTCAGCTCCAGGAAACAACATGTGCTGAAAGCTAAGCCTATAAATAACCAGAGCTCCCAGGTGGTTAATGCATCTGCTAGGACCAAGTTTCACGGGGTGACAAATTTTTTTATGAGAATGCTAGCTGTACTTCCTAGCAGTGTGCAGCAATCAAATTAAGAACTCCTACTGAGACCAAAGTGGGGGGTAGGGGCAAGCTATGGGCCAGCAAATGAAATGTGTTTAAAATAAGTAACCCAGCAAAATCATGCAAATATTTTTCAGTTTATGTCCAGAGCCCAGTTTTGATTGTGCTTGCATAAAGTATGGATCTTCTTTTGCTTTGATATTATTTCCTTTTTATTTTTTTTTTGCTTTCTCTGACCTTGTAGTTTTTTTTTCAATGACATCATAAATATTTCTGCAACTAGAGACACTAATCTACAAAGGAAAGAAATTGGTATCTATAAGTTTTCATAGCAGCATAGCAACAATAAGGCTTTAGATAACTGAATTCTATACTGTAGTGAGCTCATGTGTATATATATTTTTATATTATTTTATATTTTTTAACCTTCACAGAGCAGTGATCCATCTGGACCATTTTCAGGTTCAGCCTGAGAATTATACATGTACCTACACCACACACACACACACACACACACACACACACACACACACACACACACACACACACACACACACACACACACACACATACAAACACTGCATACCTTGTACCTGTCCCTATCTTGTCAGAACATCCTTGCTGTCTCCTTTTTCCTTTTCTGATGATTACACTTAGAGTTTCACACTCCATGTTCTTCAGTAAGTGCATGGTAGTGTAGCCAAGTTCATACTAGTGAATTTCTAAGCTTGTTGGAGAAATATTTAAAATGTGTCTTTAATTTTCTCCCACCATTAATTTTGGCTTTTTCTTGAATTCTTGCACAAGGTTGAGAAATATGCTTAATGTTCCATTTCCCTTGTCTTCCCCTATAAGTCTCCAACTGCTGCAGACATTGAATAATTTCTAAGATACTCCTCATATGTTAAAAAAAATCATGCTGAATTACCTTAGTCAGAACTTTTTGGTGTCAATGGTGTGGGATTTGAAACTTTTTCTGTCTTTTGTAATTTTCTTTTTTTTTCTTTTTTTTATGTTTTTTCTTATATCACATCCTTGCTATCTTGTGATGCCACTGACAAGTAATATCCGCTGTGAGACAGTACAGGGTTGGAACCCCTTTGGTGCCTTCAAGGCATTCTACTTATAGTATCCCTTGTGACTAGTGGCTTCCCACACCACACATTTTTATGTACCTTTAAAACACACTATATAGAGTATCTCTGGTGCCTGGTGCTCCCCAACTCACTTCTTTTGAGATTTCCGTGGTGTTTAGTGAATCCGCTGATCCATATTATGTATAAGTACCATTTAGGCACAATAATATCAATACAATCTTTAGAGTTATCACTGGTGACTAGTCTTCCCTTTGAACCACATTTTTAGATGTATCCCTGTTGGTTTATGGTCCCCCTCAACCCAATGCTGCAGGTGTTTCTCATTTATCTAGGTGTGTGCATAAGTATGACAGCCACCCCAATTAATTCACACATGTGCACACATGGATAGGGATACATGCATACACATTCAAATATTTATTCAGTACACATACACACAAGGTCAGCTAGCCTACCACCTCACTAAAACCCCTATTGCAGCCTCCCAGACAGACATTCACTCACAAGCACAGTCAAACAGGCAGCCCCACACATACAACACTCACACATCCCTGACCACTAAAGTCTTCAGGACTTACCACCACCGTGATGTATGAACATTGCCTTTTGGGTATGTTCACTACCATGAATGGCCAGCAGTGGGCATGCTACTTTATGCAGCTAAGCAATTCTCTAAATCGCATAGTTATGTAAATTCCTTAATGTAGGCAGTTGTGGATGGGGCACATGGCTAATTAGCATATGCTTCTCTCCTGGAATGTCTCATTAGCATCTAGCATGGCCTCAAAGACAGCTCACAATGCTGCTGCATATCTTCATGCAAAGCACCATCGATAAGGCTGTCCTTGAATGTGGAAAGGTGGTGACCTTTCTGAATTTGTATAATTGTTATATCTTATTAAAAAGAAATTCTTAACTTGGTATAATTGTATGGAAGGATTAAATGTTAAAGCAGCTGAGAAAATAATAGAGGAATATAATATATCAAAGGGAAGTTTTGTTAACTGTACATATCATAAGAGAATACTTATTTAGGGAAACTCAGAACTTTTGGTAATCAACCTTAAATAATCCCCAAAATATTAGAATAATTAATTGAAGTAATTAAATTAAATAAAATGGCAAGTGAACAAAATTCATATTCAGTAGATTATTACTGGATACAAGCTCATAAACATGGAAAAATAGAATTTGCTTTAACTTATTACAGCCGAGTGACACCTCCAGACATTTCTGTAGTTACCTCTTACTGGTGTCGTTAGGTGTCAAATATTGCTTGCTCCTATTTGCATTAATAATTCCAAATCCGTGCAACATACAAAAAGTATTAAGATATTTCACCTTAAAGCTTACACAATGGTAAACACAACTGTATTAATATTTGACCTCTGTCTAGTGCAGATAAAGAGATATTAGCTGTTGTTTGCAAAATATTAATTTATATTGACATAAATTTAATGTTTTTTCTAAATACCTTGACAACCATGTAGCACATATACAACAGCTTAGCCTCCTATGAGTGCTCTCACCTAGACAAACAGAATGCTGCTGACAGTATGTATGCATATAATTTGAGTGGTTGCTTGATGCATTAAGTTGTTTACAAAATATTGCAAACTTAATAATTATTATGTTTACTGCAACTTATAAAATCTCGTTTAAGACCTAGAAATCAAAGAATATTACCACTGTAAAACAGTTTGTGCTAAAGATATTTACATTTACATTTCTTTAGTAAATCCATGGTTCCAGAGATATGAACATTTGTTTAAAATGTTACTTCGTTATTTGATTCTATCAAAAAGCTTAATCTCAAATATATGTATGAATAATTTTGATTGAACTATAATTAGTTTGCATTTAATATGTTGATTTCCTTATTGTATCCTAGATATTATTTATGTTTCAGATGTCATGTTTTCAGTTATTATAAGTCATGCCTTTTAGTATATTAGCACTTTAAGACAGGGAAAGAGCTCAGTAATATCTATGACTTGTGATAACACAATAAACAAGTTATGGGTTTCAGTATTACCCTATTACTACAGTAGATATTTACAGCTATCACTATCTTAATTTTGTCTTTGAGTCATTCACTTTTAAGACGTGTTATCCATAGTAAGTTTTATATAAATAATGTTTTTACTCATTTTTGTTATTTTAACTGATGCTAGTTAATTATTTAAGCAATAACCCACGCCTGGGTGTGGGTAATGCTGGATTTACCCACGGTTGGTGTGATTTGGTCATGAAGGTGAAGCCCGAGTGGCCAAAAAAAGACAACCATGGGTAAATCCAGCATTACTCACACCCGGAAGTGGGTTATTGCTATTATACAATGACATTATTTAAGACAAAAAATACTTAGTTCCACAGCTGTCTAGTATTCTGTGGCAGTTCTGATTTACTACACATGCTTATGGTTACGCAGTACATCAGAACTGTGTGTGGAAGCAACGGAGAAAGGAAGATCTCCGTTGCTTTTAAAAACGTGTCTCGCTATGAGTTTAACAAAGCGAGACAGCTTTAAAAAATGCAACAAAGAAAGGAAGATCTCCATTGCTTTTTTTAAGATATCTTGCTATGTTAAACTCATTTAACATAGCGAGATAACAGCAACGGAGCTCTTCCATTCTCTGTTGCTGTTCAAAAAAACTAATTGAAAATGTCCGGGCAACCATTAGTATAAGTCTGATTTGCAATGTTTTGGAATATTAATGGGGGGGGTTAGTTGTATAATATTGATTTTAGTCAGTTATTTAAACATCTGCTATCCCAAAGGTTTAGGAGTTAATTAAGGACAGATATGTCTTATGGAATATTCTAAAGCTCTATTTTAACATCTTTTGGGAATGATACACACTCACTATGTGCTAACACCCAATTCTCGTGAAGTTTTTATTTAGTGGGAGTTTGTCATGATAAGATTTATTCAGAGGGCAAGTAAATACAAATGCTAAATGATTCTTTGATTTGTTCTGCCATTTTGAAGTCTTTATTAGAACTAATACAGATGACATGCTTAGGCATTTTTGGGTAATCATTTGAATTGTTAATAAAGCTAATGTTTCCTTAGTCTATTTAACACTAAATTCAGATTATATATATCCTAATATGTCTCTTGCTTCCTTAGTGAATGATTACTGTATAAATGTTTAAAGTTTCTAATAATAGTGTATGTAACTCATCTCTAAAACCTAACTGGAATTAATATCTGATTAGTTGTTCATCACTACTATTTTTCTCTTAATTTATAATATATTCTCCATTTTGTACTTTGTTTTCATGTGCTCGAACTAACAAAGGTTGATGGTTGGGACAGGTAGTCTAGCAGATTTAGTTTTGTTTGCTAGACTAGAAATGTATCTCATTCCATGTATATGTTGTATTAAAGTTTATATCAGAGTAAATTTGCTAATTTTTTTGTAATTTAACTCTTTCTCTAGTTTTGAAATGCCTGACAAAATTGTTTTACTTTTATCTTTCATGTGAAAGATATTTGGATTAAAATAAATAGAAATACAACAATTGATATTCTATTGTCTATTCAGGAAGAGTATTATGTATACAGGATTCTATTAATACAAGTTCCTTTATTATTTGTTATCTTTAAATATTTCTGATATGGATTTACCTTTGATATCCTTAAATACTAATGGCTTAAACAACCCATATAAGAGAGCCAACCTACTAATGTATCTTAAACTAAACAAGGCTCAAGTAGTTTTTCTCCAAGAGACACACTTTAAAATAAATTACACATTTATGTGGGACCCTAAGGAATACACAATACTTGCTTAATCTTCTTATAAAAATAAGACCAGAGGAGTAACAATTCTATGGAAAAAGGCTTTCTTAAATCCCCAAATCATTTACAAACATGTAGATAATGATGGACTCATGGCTTTAGTTATACTTAAGTTTAATAATAGAATTTGGACCCTGGTTAATTTATACTGGTTCCCGAGTATGGGGGTTGGACTAGCTAAGAAACACTTAGACTTTATTACAACTACTTCTAAAGGTAATATTATACTAGGAGGTGATTTCAATTGTATCACAGATATTACAGAAACTACCAATAGGAAATCTCCTAGACTATTGTCCTCAGCCAAACAGTTAAAAAATGGACAGAAATGTTTAAATTAAAAGATACCTTTAATGCTTTGGGACCAAATACTTTACTATTCTCACACTAGGGCTATAGACATGGTACCCAAACTAGAATAGATGAAATTTATATCTCACAAGATCTTTATTCTAAAATCTAGAATTTTTCAATACAACCTCACCCCTTTTCAGATCATAATTCCCTGTTGTTAACAATACACTTGGAATTCAATCAATTAGTTATTACTTCAAGGGGGCGGCCACTGTGGTGCACTGGTTAGCGTTGCACCTCACAGGAAGAGGTTCTCTGGTTTGATCCTCAGCTGGGGTGCCTTCTGTGCGGAGTCTGCATGTGCTCCCTGTGGTTGTGTGGGTTTCATCTGGGTGCTCCGGTTTCCTCCCACATCCCAAAAGACATGCTGTAGGTGGATTGGACACTCGAAATTGGCCCTAGGAGTGAGTGCGTGTGTGTGTGCCTTCTGTGGAAGGTTGGGTGCCGGGCTGGCAACTCAACACTGTAAAACTCCACTGCTAATCATGATCAGACAGGTGATCCACTGTGGCGACCCCTAACCGGGAAAAGCTGAAAGAAGAAGTTATTATTTCAAGGATTCCTTCATATATCACATAAATTAAAGACTTTAAATCTTGGATAACTTCTGAAATTCAGCTTTTCTTAGAGATTAATTATAAACCTGAAGCAAACACAACTATGGTTTGGGATTTTCTTAAGGCCTATCTATATGGTAAAACAATTATCTGGTACAAAAATAAAATTAAAGAATGGGACTCAGAGTTACAGCAGCTCCAAAAATCAAATATTATCTCTTAAATCTAATAAAAACTTAATTGCTACAGATAATAAGAAGAAAATAGAAGAAGCAAATAAGAAATACAATGAAATATTATCCCATAAAACTAATTTAACTATGGAAAAATTAAAATTTAATTCTTATGCTACCTCTCCTAAGCATCTTCATAACCTATCTATGAAAGTTAAGATACAATCAAAAATTAATAATATTGGCAGTATCTTTCATGAAGGGAAAAGAAAAAAAGTCTCGGACATAGGGGACATTCTGGAGGCTTTTAATTATTATTATACAGCGCATCATAAAGATAAAATAAGTACAAATGAATGTGAGAAGTTAAAGAATATAGTTCCCAACATAAGAATTTCTGAGGAACTTAAGTTTGATCTACAAAAACCTATTTCTCAAAAGGTAATTATAGATGGGATTAAATGAAGTAAGTCTAATAAAGCACCTGGAATAGATGGCTTAATTATCAAAATGTATAGATTGTTCCCTTCTTCTATAATCTTTCTCCTATATAAAAACTTTCTTGAAGTTCAAACATTAGCAAATATTCCTCCTGCTTGGAGGTATTCTCTAATGTCTCCTATATTAAAAGAGAATAAGGACTCTAATCATTGCAACTCATATAGACCAATTTCATTGAATAATAATTATAAACTATTTATGTCAGATATGGTCAATAGATTGAAAATACTCATATCTATAATAATTCAAAAAGACCAAACTGGTTTCATACATAACAGGCATACACAGGATAATATTAAAAGAGTATTAACTCTGATAGATTATCTCAATAGAGGAAACCATGAAGCATTGATAATAGTTCTAGATATTCAAAAGGCCGTTGACTCCTTAAATTAGGGTTATTTATTTAAAGTCTTACAGTTATTTGATCCCCCCATTTTTATAACAATGATAAAGAAAATCTATGAAAATAATCTAGCATATGTCAAATTAGGTCCCTTTACTTCCAAAGTAATCCAAATCACTAGAGGTACTAGACAAATATGTCCCATGCCCCCTATTCAATTTGCTATGGCCATAGAAATACTTGCCATTTTAATACATAATAACCCAAAGATAAGAGGTATAAATATATATGACCAATATATTTCTAAAATAATGATGTTTGCTGATGATGTCTTACTTACCTTACCCAACTCTAAGGAAGTGTTAGGTGAAGTGGATATAGTAACAACAAATTTCCAAAAAATCTCAGGACTCTCCTTCAACAAATCTAAATCAAAATATTTATTATTAAATAAAAAAGAACATACAGGTTCCAGTTAATCATATCACTGGAAGCCAAGTTTCAACTCTAGACTATTTAGGAATAGTCCTAGGCAAGAATATAGAGGAAACCTTACAGTTTAACTATGCTAAAGCCACTTAATCAAGACATTAATAAGCAAATGGAATAATTTGTTTATAACATTTGATGATAGATTACAACTGATAAAGATGGTTTTGTTACCTAAAATATTATATATAGCACAAGCCCTTATACTTCTACTAGTAAAGAAAATCCTTAAAGAAATCACTTCAACTTTTATGAAATTGCTATGGTATCCCAAAAGAAATAGAGTGGCATATTCTCATCATATCAGCAAATGGAAACAAGGGGGCTTAAAATTCCCAGAGATTGAAACTTATATAAAGGCATCTATAATTAAAATAGTGATGAATTGGATAAATCCTAGATACTGTTCCAATTGGAAACAGTTACACTCCATTATACTAATTAATGAAAATTATTTATCAAAGAATGCTTTGGGAACTGACAAAGATAACAAGATATGGCACTATTTAAGTTTAAATTTACAGTATAGTACAACAAAATTAACTAAACTAAAACTAACAAACAATATACTTGATGTGTTAAGAAAATTAATTAACACACATTGAGATATAAAACGGTGGTATAGATTTTTAATACTGTTTACTACTACAAGGGATTTCCCTGATAAAACACATAGAGAGATTTTTGGTTTATGGGAAAATAATAACCTATTTTGTTGGTTGCAATGTATTGAAAACCAACAAGCTTTGAACACACAAAGTATATTGTCAACCTATGGCCTATTCCCTAATGATTGGTTGGTTCTTCAGAGTGTCACAGCATACACTAAGGATCTGTGTAGAATAATACATAACTCATCCTTCAAAACCGTACCAAAAATCATAAACTGGATTTTTGGAATTCTATATAATAATATAAATGTTAGGAATGAATTATCATATCTATATAACACTTTAATTGTCTATAAGACAGCTCCTAAAGATTCTTACTCGCAATACCTAGCTAAAGGGTTTCAAGTATCATTATCAATGGAAGATAAGACAAACATTTTATTTTCAGTTTAACTTCTTACTCGCAATTCTGGAGGATTTTTCATTGGAAATTTCTATACAGATCCTTTTTACACATGAGAATCTCTCAAAAATGAACCCTTTAAACAGCAAGTTATGTTGGAGATGTTATCTGTCCACTAATGCTGACTGGTCTCATATTTTTTATGACTGTACTAATATTAAACCATACTGGAATGAGATTAACAAACTTCTTCAAGCTATCTATACTGATATATTTCTTTTGACAAAGTCTTTAATTTTATCGAATTTGTTAATAGTAATAATATGAAGAAAGATGACTTGTGTTTGATGTGGACAATGTTAGCAATATCCAGAAAATGTATAACTAGAAGATGGAACTCTAATGTAGCACCCACGATGGAGGAATTCCTATCATCACTGAAGAAATGTATACTAATGGAAAAAAGAACTAAAGAGTTAAGAACTTTTCCTAAGCCATTGGTTAATTGTCCATGGAGGAAAGTTTTGAATTTGATCGATACCCTACAGATGGAACCAAACTCTTCCTAACTATCATAGTTTATATATTAACTTATTATTTAACTACAAATGTTTTTATCTGAATCCTTTTTGTCAGGCTGAATGTAAATACTGTAAATAGTTATTGAATGTTATGAATGTATTCAATTATTGTATTTCATCAAAATAAAAATCATTTAAGTAGAATTAAAAAAAAAAAACTTAATCTTAGCCCATTGAAAGTTACAGTGCACACTTCCAGAGTTCCATTGGCAGGAATATGTTAAAAGAAAAAAAAAATGATGTTAAGATCTAGTAAATGAACTATGTCTTTATTATTTTTGAAGGATATATACACAAAATTCTTCAATATACCCCACATAAAATAAATGGAATTACAAAACACGAAAAGCAGTTGTTTATGTTGGAGGTTTAAAGAAAAAATAAATGTAGATTGAAAACACGTTTGTTGAATATAGAAAAACATGGAAATTATTGTGAGCAAATATAAGCATTTTAACAAGAATTATGGAATAACATTTAAGCTACATACTATTTTATATAATATTCAAATGCCAGCAGCTGTAAATGCTAACAAATACTAATTTTCTTGGACAATATTATCAACAGGAAGAAAAAATAATACTGAGAGACTGGTTAAAAGAAACAGAACCTAAATTTACAGATTGTTTTATTATTCCTTGCTAAAGAAAATAGAATAATAAATAGACAAAGTAAATCAAAAGAATAATAGTTGACATTCTGGCCAAAAATAACAGCAATTTTGGAAGTATATAACAATGATGCTACAACCAATGAATATTAATGAAAATTTTGTCTATTTTATATAGAATAGATGCTGCATATTTATGGAGAACATGTACATCTTATAAACAGTTATTTTAATAATAAAATTATTTCATGCAGAAAGGTTTGTATTATAATCTTAAACAAGAATTGCAAACAGTAGTATGAACTATATCATTACTTCAAAATATTGCATAATATTATTTGTGACTTTTGATGATACAAGCTGTGATGCCCTATCACTGGCCCAGTAATCAAGGAGCAGCAGACCTCACCACTAGCACCAGTGGGGGACATACAGTATTTCTGGATGCAGCTCTCTGCATTAAGTGCAATTTCCCTTAAGAGAACACAGAGACCACAGTCAGTCTGAGGTTGGTTTCTCCCTCTTTCTCCAGATCCCCAATAAGACTCCTCACTGGCACAGCTATAGAGTTAAGATCTTAGCTGAGTGGCCAAGCCAAGACCTCCAGAACCCTCTCTGTCCAACCAGTGCTTTGTATCCCTGTCCACATAGTTGACACACATACTCTTGGGGGTTTGATTTACATATACACACGCAAACACCTGGGAAAGGCTGGCACAGGTTTACTAGCTATGCCCACTTTTGCTCAGATGAAAAGGTAGTTATAACTGCCACCAGCCAGTTCTTTATCAGGTACTTTAAGGCCCTTAACAAAGGGTGGGCAATCTTACTGTGTAATTTTACTATCATTACAAATGGTAGTTTGACCAAGAGTAAGGCTGTTAGGAGTGGCCTACACAGTGTCAACAAATAATTATGCAAATACGCCCAGAACTTAAAAATGTCTAGACAGACCAGCCACAATGAAAGGTTTAAATATATTTAATAACAAATATTAGAAGGGGTGGCCATGGTGGTGCAGTTGTTAGCATTGTCGCCTTACAGCAAGAGGTTCTCCGGTTCAATCCTCGGCTGGGGTGCCTTCTGTGCGGAATCTGCATGTCCTCCCTGTGGTCACGTGGGTTTCCTCCAGGTGCTCCAGTTTCCTCCCACATCCCAAAGACATGCTGCAGGTGGATTGGACACTCTAAAAAAAATTGGCCCTAGGTATGTGTGCGTGTGTGCCTTCTGCGGAAGGTTGGGCGCTGGGCTGGCAACTCGACACTGTAAAACTCCACTGCCAATCATGAGCAGACAGGTGATCCACTGTGGCGACCCGTAACTGGGAAAAGCCAAAAGAAGAAAAAAATAACAAATATCAGAAGAACAGGAAAATACTGAGTATATATATATTTACAGTGACAGCAGAGTTCAAAATCTTAGCAAATATTTAAAACAACATTAAGGGATAATCTTGAATAAATAAAGAAAAAAATCTAAATTACACTTTGTTATATTCCTGACTATATCTAAGTTAATTACTATAACCTAGTAAAAAAAGTATTTTTTGTTTTCCTGGTTAGGAGTCGCCACAGCAGATCACTGGTCCCATCTTGATTGGCAGTTGATTTTTATGGTGTTGAGTTGTTAGCCCAGTGCCCAATATTCAAGAAGGCACACACTCATGCAGCATTCTGCATGTCTTTTTAAAGTTCACTCAACCACAGGGAGGACATACAGATTCCACACAGAAAGTGCTCTAGCTGAGAATCAAACCAGAAAAGCACTTGCTGTGAGGCGACAACACTAACCACTGCATCACCACAGCCAGAGAATTACTATAACCTGGTACACTTACTTAATTAGAGCAGCAAGGCAGATGTGGTGAATAGATCCTCTAGCTGATGTTGTCAGGTCAAAGACAGAATAGAGAATGCAGAGTCTTTCTCAGAGAGTTCTTAAATTAATATCTCAAATTTTACTGCTGGGATAGCTTGCAGAATGACATCATTTCTTGTCATCTGACTCTATCCTAGATACAACCCCCATTGCTGAAAGTTAGCAGTATTTAGCATCTACCTGTGAAAATACATACACAAAGGCTTTTCCTCAGATCTGCGCAGCTGTTGGAAGTCTTAAAACAATAAAACAATACAGAAAGTTCCCTAGTTCTAGACATTGTGTCTGTCACTGCACTGAAACTGAAAGATAACATGTTTTTATGGCCTGGTCATAAAATAATTTAATCGCAGCTATTTTTCTGAAGTTAACCTCCTGCAATCCCAGTTGCCACTGTTAACATATACACATTTAAACAGTTACAATAGTGCCAACACATTTTTGTTCTATCCCAGTAGGGCATGCTGTGGTTACATTTAAAGCACTTTGCAAAACCCTTTTAAACACACACT